>NW_013682872.1:0-1036 GCF_000517525.1 Limulus polyphemus | reverse complement strand
GATTAGTAGCCTGCGTAATTGATAAGTCTATGGACCAAGGTGTTTAAATTTCCAGTGTCTTCTATAGTGATTAGTAGCCTGCGTTATTGATAAGTCTATGGACCAAGATGTTTAAATTTCCAGTGTCTTCTATAGTGATTAGTAGCCTGCGTTATTGATAAGTAAATGGAACTGGCGAATTATTATTTCAAGATGAATCGGGCAGGCTTCAAAGGGGGGTAGAATAACGTGGAAAACAGATGTAAATCTTGCTTTGAAGCTCACAAAAACAAAACTAATATCGTGTTAGATGAAGGATGCTTTTAATTAACTCCCAAAATTACTCTGATGTACAATGTATATATATATATACTCACATATGTGTACAAACCCCTTACTGAATTATTCCAAATTAAAAATTTCACGATTGTTTGATGTGCATGATCAAATAGTAATTTTATTTATTTTAAATTGAATTATTTTTAATTCAAGGCTTTGCATATTGTAGGATGTATTGATACAGAAATAATCTAATTAAAAGATACGATATTTTCCTGCAGATCAATATTAATATCATGAAATTGTCAGAAAAAAATCCAAACCCTGTCTTCTTCTAGTCCTCTGGTGGGTCACCGGTGAGCTAACTCGTGGGACTTAAGGGCTAGGTTAGAGGGCCCCATAATTTTGAACTACTGAGAGGGCAACCATCAGCAGAACCCGCCGCCACTTCGGTTTGGCCTGAATCATTGAAATGAATAACGGGATTGGCTGCCACATTTATAACCTGCATAGAGTTGCAAGTGCGGAGCATGCTCAGTGGCATCGAGGCTTGAATCTTGGACCCCAAAACGTTTTACAGTCTTAATTATTTATGAAATATTAGTTGTTTTAAGCATAAAAAAATCTCTATCATAGCACGATCTATCTTTGTTGTAAAAAAATCTCTATCATAGCACGATCTATCTTTGTTGTAAAAAAATCTCTATCATAGCACGATCTATCTTTGTTGTAAAAAATCTCTATCATAGCACGATCTATCTTTGTTGTAAAAAAATCT
>NW_013682871.1:0-2404 GCF_000517525.1 Limulus polyphemus | reverse complement strand
ACACCAGAGTTACAACACGATACTACTAAAGTATACACCAGAGTTACAACACGATACTACTAAAGTATACACCAGAGTTACAACACGATACTACTAAAGTATCGACTGGAGTTACAACACGTTGCTACTAATGTATACACCAGAGTTACAACACGCTGCTACTAATGTATACACCAGAGTTACAACACGCTGCTACTAATGTATACACCAGAGTTACAACACGGTGCTACTAATGTATACACCAGAGTTACAACACGCTGCTAACGTGTGTAAACGTGTGTGAGTGTGGAACACAACACTCGCATGTTTATCGTTTCCAACATAATGTTAACGTGTTTATTGTTTTTCCTAAATGCCAGGTTAAGTAACATAAACACAACATCGACATTATCTCCACCGGCTACCGAGCAACCTTTGTCAGGAGATAAATTATTTTCGGTAGGAGTTGTGGGTGGGTGGGTGTACGTGGACAAAACCCAGGTTTCAGGAAGAAACGTCTCTAGTTCTACAGTTATTGACCTTCAAATGTATAGCTGTGCTAACACGTGTAGGCGCTCCCACAAGAGGTCAGTTTGATCTACGTTCTGCGATCTCGTGGTCTAAGAAGCGTGAGCGGAGTTTATTACGGGTTAGAATTAAGAAACAGGGAAGTTCATGGTGCAGTTCTCAAGTCATGTTGTCAGGGTTATTATTTACTTTGGTTTCAAGTTTGGAAGTGGACGGACATTCGATTAAAAAAACATTTGATAATAATCTCCGACTGCAGTTAAAAACTTTTAGTTTCAGATTATAAATAACGAATATTCCTAATTTATTTCTGTGGAAATTTCTGCTTACAAATATCACAAAGTGTATAAATCCCACCGCTAGGGCGCGCGACAGGCAGAGGGATATATAAATAATATAGATTGGCACTGAAACGAACCTTGTTAGTTTGTTTAGTAGCTATTGTTGTCGCTTAGTGTGTGAGGATAATGTTAAATAAGGCACTACTCTATATCCTGTTACATTCCCTAAATTAGTACCGCCGATGTGAAATATTACTTGAGCAAGCACGTGTTTTTTGTACTTTACGTATACAATATATGACGCGTATTGAAATATTCTCCAGCGTAAGGTGTGGCCTACAAAGAAAGGAATATTTGATAGGCTGTGTTTAAAGTTTAAAGTCTTATTAGGTTAGTTATTGGTCTTAACATATTTCAATAAAATCTTGGGAAAGTATGTTTCTTTTCTACACCACCACAAAAAGTTGGATAGGTCTTTGTTCGCTTTGAAAGCTGTATTAAAGTTTCGATAAATGCTTTGGACTGCTACATTTTGTTTTTCTCCTAAGGGTAAATCAGTAAAAAAATCTTAATAAATCATGTAATGAACTTGGAAAAAGTTGTCATTAAAAATCCTCCAAAGAATATTTATTAGAGTTGAATATAATCCTAACTAATGTAAATTACGGTGAGTCGATGGCTGACGTTTCTAAGTTCCAGCTTATCAGTCATGAACGTAGAGGATAACCTACAATTCGCTCAAGCAATGATTTTTACTGCGCCTCTTATCATAAACTTAATCATTTGTTTTATATAAATCATCCTAGCTTCTGAACCAAATCAGTTCTAGATGCGTATCACTGTGGGAATTCCCCCTTTCAGTTCCTTTGTTGTTGGAGTACTACTTCGTATAAACCTTGGTGTTGCATAGTAAGTGCAAACTGAGTGTAAGTAAACAACATGAAACGTTGTAGAGAAAGTTAATCGGAGAGAAATAACAAGAGGAAAAGGTAGGAGAAAAACTGGATGGTTTCCTGTCTTTAAAATCTCTAGTCACTTTGGCAGGATGCCATTATGTGGTGACACAATAAGGATATATAACTACCTTAAGCATCACCTCACTGTGTGGTGACACAATAAGGATATATAACTACCTTAAGCATCACATCACTGTGTGGTGACACAATAAGGAAATATTACAATCTGTCTTAGACATGATGCCATTATGTGGTGACACAATAAGGATATATAACTACCTTAAACATCACATCATTATGTGGTGACACAATAAGGATATATAACTACCTTAAACATCACATCACTGTGTGGTGACACAATAACGAAATATTACAATCTGTCTTAGACATGATGCCATTATGTGGTGACACAATAAGGATATATAACTACCTTAAGCATCACATCACTGTGTGGTGACACAATCAGAAAATATAACTATCTTACGCATCACATCACTGTGTGGTGACACAATAAGGATATATAACTACCTTAAGCATCACATCACTGTGTGGTGACACAATAACGAAATATAACTATCTTAAGCATCACATCACTGTGTGGTGACAAAATAAGGTAATATTACAATCTGTCTCAGACATGATGCCATTATGTGGTGTTTC
>NW_013682870.1:1518-3138 GCF_000517525.1 Limulus polyphemus | reverse complement strand
GTCTGCTTTTCAAAATATGGATTTTTGTGGCCACCTGTTGGACTGTCTCTGGTGTCGATGTTCCTTTGGACTCTTCATTGCATTTTGTCCCCCCTTGTTCTTCCTTATAGAGTATGGGAGTCCTTGCCAATTTCCAGTTCCAAGCCACTGGGGTGGTGGACCATGGAGGAGTCCTCCTAAATCTGATCACTTCCATTCAGTTGATAGTAAGGTGGTGGTGTTCTGCTGGTGTAGATGGCATTCCATCTTCCATTCATGTGCTTCATCTCTGTGAGGTGGGTCACAGAGGTTGATGTTGTGCAGAGCTTCTGGATGGCTCTATATGGAGGGTGAGGTTGCTTATATTTTATAGATGCAATTCACTTCTGTGCAGTGGGACCCGGAGGCTGCAATTGTGCTCCAGCCTTTGTGCGGTCCTATCCAGAGGATGATGTTGCTTTGGAGTAGATCCTTAGATTGGGATCTTACATCCTACCATCACGTGGATGTCAGTTCTTAGTGAGTGGTTTTGGACTCAATATATACTCACACATGTTAGTTGTGTTCCTCATCCTGACTCAAGCTACCTTATGATCTCCACCGATGGGTCCTGGAAGTTGATGTGGCACCCAGCTTCTATGTGGTTCAGTCCAGAGGGTGAGGTTACTATATATATTTTTAAAGGAGATCCACTTCTGTGTGGTAGGACCTGGAGGATGGCATTATGCTCTGGCTTGTGTGCAGTTCTATCCGGAAGGTAATGTTGATTGGGGCAATGGTTCTCCTCATCCTCCACCTCATGGAGTTTTCACTGCCTGAGGCTAGTGTTGTGTAGTGGGGTGCCAGTCTGAGTTTGATGTGTTCTGCCACATTGGCACATCTCTTCCTACCATCATTTGAATGTTGGGTTCTTGGATATATGGTTGGTTGTGGATTTGTACACATGTGCTTGTTTCGTAGATCAGTTTGCATGGTATGTACTTCTGTTCTATTTACCTTGAGATGAAGACAGTGTGGACCCTCCTCCTACCATGAGTTGGAGGTTCTATTCTCGATACTGCTTGGTTTTGGACTGGAGTTGACCAGCTGTGTATGGTCCATCACACCCTAGCCACTCTATACCTTGGAGCACATCCATTTTAGCTTTCCCCACATTCTTGTCGGTAGATGGTTCTTCTACAGTCTTTTTTCTCTGGGATTGATATTCTGGTATACTGTGGTTCAAATTCTAACCCAGCTGGTTTTCTATCCCTTTTTGGTTGTGCTCCTCCCACTTTCTGCCCCTGTATACAACACCTCTTTCCACACTTGATGCAGATTGTACCTGTTTCAGAAGTGGTATAGTCTCCCATGTGTGTTCCTCTCCCTTCAGGGATCATACTTCAGGGGTGTTCTTCAGATGCTTTCGAGGGATGCTTCTTTCTGTCCCTCGCACCTATTCAGTATGGGATTCTCACTATTTAAGTGAGTGGAGGTAATGTACTGTATTGGAAGTTATTATTTTCATATGCTGAAAATGTCTTTCTGATAGGTACTTACCTCATGTCACACTTCTTACCCTTCCTCCCCAATGAAAAATGGTGCTTCCTTTTCTGCCTAATTTTGAAGTGATAGTTTGGTAGAATGGAACAGAAGGAGTCA
>NW_013682870.1:0-784 GCF_000517525.1 Limulus polyphemus | reverse complement strand
TATCACATCCTAAACTTTCAAGATTTGGTAATAGTTCTTTCTTACTCTTAACATTATATTATGTATAACCAATAGAAAGCCAAGGTTTTCTTCTATCAAATGATATATTATATTACTTTGTTTTCTGAACAGAGAATTGTCATTTTTTCTGTTAGTACAAGCTTCGTTCCCATGGGAAAGATAACAACTAACTTGGATGAATTTGTAATGGCTCTTGTCGCATAGTGAGAAAGCTAGAAAAATTGTGATAGTTAGGGGAAATTGTCTGCTTTTTTGCATGTTTTATTCTATGTTCTTTGGTGCATCATTTAATTAAATAAAAATTATTTAGTGCATTACTACCATTAGTATAAAAAAAAAGTGTGGTTAAGTGTCATCAACAGTTGACAGCAAAAAAAAGAAGATGGGGTAATTACTTTATTTCTTGTTTTTCATGTTTATACTTTATTTATTATTATAAAAGTAACTAAAATGTAAAAATAGGGATCTCTTTAGGTTAGTTAAGGTTTGATTAGGTAAAATAAATAATAATAATATAATAAAAATGTATCACGAGGCATGCATGCAAGCAGCTCAGAGTAGCTCATGGATAATGTAATTCGATAGCATAATATGAGCTCCATGTTCCCTAAGTAATTTACGTCTTATAATGGCATGAATATTAGTAGTTAGACATGCTTCAAAGGGCAATAAAACAACAAAATTTAAGTACAAATAGATGTATACTGTTACGAATTTAAAGCTACGTAGGATAAACGAATTTTACTTCAATTTTTTTTTTAAG
>NW_013682869.1:0-2404 GCF_000517525.1 Limulus polyphemus | reverse complement strand
AACTATAATGTAGGAGAGAGTTAAAGTAAATAACGATTTACATAAACTATAATGTAGGAGAGAGTGAATGTACCCTAGTAAGTGGGGTGGTTACAAAACGAGTCCTACGCAGCATTGGAGATAAATGAACCTAGACCTAAAATATTAGGAGTAAATAGGCCATTGAACTCCTGACGTCTCACTTCCAGTATGTCTGTAACCAGTCGTAAGAGAGAGATTAGGTGCTTCATAAAAACATTAAGAAAGAAACAGAAAAAAGCCACATATTAACATCAGTAAAAACTGGTTACTAGACGGATAAGAAAATAATTTGCCCTTTAATCTGGACGCGCTGGGAAACCAAGGAATTGAAGTATGTAGAGGACCCAATAGATATTGTAAGACATTTCCGTCGTGCCAAATTTTATCAGTTTTGTATAACATTATTATTTCCGACCTTTGTAACATTTTACAATATTTAGTAATAGCTAGATCGTGTTGTCTTAAAACTAGAAGTCTTTAATAGAAAGCAACTTTCTAACTTATCATTACAAGTTCTCTGAAATCTTATTTACTTTCAAGTGAAGGAAATGAAATATTGGAAAAATGTTTTCTACGTTTATATCAACAAATCAGAGCATTTAGTAATAATACGTGTATTGGTACCCTTATTATTCGAACTAATTAGACCATCAATACACCTATATGTTAATATAAAATCATAATTAATGTGTGTGTGTGTGTGTTTTTCTAAGCCACTTTTATATAAACACAGTTATAAATTAACAATATTCACTGCTATAATCTTACATTCAACTTTTAATACTTTTGTTTTATTTGTTGTTAAGCACAAAGCTACACAACGGGCTATCAGTGCTCTTCCCACCACGGGTATCGAAACCCAGGTTTGAGCGTTATAAGTCTGCAGCCTTACAGTTGAGCCATTGGTGGATTTAATAGTTTTAC
Source organism: Limulus polyphemus (assembly GCF_000517525.1). NCBI lineage: Eukaryota > Metazoa > Arthropoda > Merostomata > Xiphosura > Limulidae > Limulus > Limulus polyphemus. Next base: position 1,459 of record NW_013682869.1, on the reverse strand, counting down.
GTGAGCTTGCAACGATTGAATGTTTGTTTGTTGTTAATGGGCTATCTGTGATGTGCCCACCACGAGTATCAAAACCCAGTTTTTAGCCACGTGAGCCCTCAGATTTACAGCTGAGCCACTGGGGAGCAACCCGAATTAAGTGGAATTTTACTCTGAGATCTGCGTATAATTATGGTAATTCTAAACATGCGACAGCTTAACAGGTGGTTCTTCAACGTTAATAAAAGTTAGTTCAACTAATTTCTTGATAATCTGAAAAAGAAAAAAAAATTTATTTATTAATTAAAATTTGAATTTATGGCAAATAAAATTAACATTGGATCTTGTACTTCTTGTTGTTATGAAAAAGTAAAGGAAACTCTTAGATGTTATTTTCAAACTGATGAAAACACAAACTTAAGAATAGGTTCTTTAAACTGACGTTACAGTTGTGTAGATTTTATTTTAAAACTGATGAAAACACGAACTTAAGGAATGGTTCTTTAAATCGACGTTACAGTCGTGTAGATTTTATTTTAGAACTGGTGAAAACACGAACTTAAGGAATGGTTCTTTAAACCGATGTTACAATCGTGTTCTACTTTAATTTTATGTTTCCTTCGCCCCCCCCCCCCAGTGGCACAGCGGCATGTCTGCGGACTTACAGCGCTAGAAACCGGGTTTCGATACCGGTGGTGGGCAGAGCACAGATAGCCCTTGTGCAGCTTTGTGCTTAATTACAAAACAATGTTTCCTTCTGTCAAGAATTGACTTACACCAATGTGAACATAACAAATAGCTGTTTAATACAGGTAACCGAGAACACATAGGCTTACAAATAGGTTTTCAGTTTTTCTACAAGCAACATGTTACTCTCGTCCTGCGTCTCTCTCTCTCTCTTTATTCCTTGATTTGTCACTCACATCTGACCTAACTTTCTTTCTTTCAATAAAGTTAAAAAAACGAATAACTTTATTCTCAAGATCATAAAAACAAACCTTATTTCAGCCATTACAGCTAGAACATAAATCTTCCTCCCGTGTTCAAACCCCTTTTTTTCAAACACACGCCGAACCGGTTCTCGTGTTTTGGACATTGCACTTTATATCCTGTGTATCTGGGTGAAAATGATTTATAATCAGGGGGTTTGTAGTTTACAAATTCCTCACGGACTGACCAGAGGCCGGCCTCTTTCTTATATTTAGTTTGTAGTTTACAAATTCCTCACGGACTGACTAGAGGCCGGCCTCTTTCTTACATTTACTCAGCTTCAAACCTTACACCTCACTTTATAACAACTAATCCTTTCTATTTAAATGCCAAACTACATAATGAGCAATAATCGAACCCTAAATCTTAGCGTTATAAACCCTGCGTTTCTAAAACCTACACCCGTGTCTCTTCCATGCTTTATAAACTAAAACCTACACCCGTGTCTCTTCCATGCTTTATAAACTAAAACCTACATCTGAGTCTCTTC
>NW_013682868.1:2077-3224 GCF_000517525.1 Limulus polyphemus | reverse complement strand
CACCTTGATACTCACAAGGGTTTTCTGAGATGCAGAATCTATGACAAAGTTGCACCTTTGGCCATCCTGCTTTCCTGTCACGTAGACACTATGTGCGCTTGCCATTTTACACTTAGCTGTTGGGACTTTCACAATTATGGGTTGGTGGGCGTCCCTCAGCACCAACCACTGCTGGTTCCCGATGCTCACTTATTGGTAGTATTCTTCTTACACTGGCTCCTCATATGTCCTTGCTCTCCACAATTCCAACAACCTCTCTGGGTAGCAGCCTTTCCTGTCATGGCATCTTCCCTGTGTTGAAGTTGCTGGCATTGAGCTCTCTTGTGCTTAAACTTCTCTGAAAGCTGCCCTTTTCTGGCCGTGAATCCTGATGACTGTACCAACCTTAGTATCTCTGAGCTGGACTTAACGTAGGATTTGAATTCAAGATCTCTGGCCATTGCATCCTGCATAGTAGAGGGGTGTACTTGCTTTACTTGTATCTTCAGTTGTGGACTGTCCAAGGCGTCTACAAACTGATCCTTCAGCAACAGCTTGGGGACATCGGGTGGTGCAGTTGGGTAGGCCTTGTGTGCCATACTTTCCAAATTCTGTGCCAGCTTTTGCAGGCTCTCCCCGTTAGCACTGACTCTCATCCTAAACCTAGCCCTGTAGACGTCGAACTGATTCTGAGTTCCATACCTGAGTTCTAGAGCAGCTACCAGTGTTCTATAGTTGTGCCTGTTGTCTGCTGAAAACTGTCCAAGTATTTTCAGTGGTTGTCCCTTCAAGCTCGTTGCCAGGTACACTGCTTTCTGCTCCTCTGTCCATCCATTCATTTCTGCAACAAGCTCAAACTGTGTTCTATATGCTTCCCATGGTGCCTTCCCATCGAATTCCTGTGGGTTACTTAGTTCTAGATCACCCATATTGCTGACACTCATGTCTGTAATGTGACTTCTGACAGGTCTGAAGATGTCTGCATTAGGGTTTAGCTGCGGGGTCTGGAAGGGGCTTTCTGTTGTCTGGGGTTGATTAGGTCCATGGCTAATATTTCCTCTTGTGTAAAAGACAGTAAATCATCCTTTAATATATTTAATTCACTTTGAAATTTATTAATATTTTCCATTTGTGTATGCTGGCTTTCCCTCAACTGTTGGAGACTTTG
>NW_013682868.1:0-1257 GCF_000517525.1 Limulus polyphemus | reverse complement strand
TAAAAAAGAGCCCCCCCCCCGTGGCAAAGCGTATGTCTGCGGACTTACAACGCTAGAAACCGGGTTTCGATACCCGTGGTGGGCAGAAAACAGATAGCCATTGTGTAATTTTGTGCTTAATTACAAACAAGCAAACTATATTCTTCTGTGAGTTAAATTGAACAAGTTTCCTATTCAAAGATGATGGCATTCATCCAACATGAAAACACGAAAAAGGGTTATGAACTCATGCTAACTTCACCAACTAAGTCTCAGATTTCAGCAAAAAAGATATATATGTATATATATTTAAAGCATCAGAAGAAGCAAAACTAATTCAATACACAAATATTCTTTCCTGTGATTTTAAAAGGCTCCTGCATGGCCAGGTGGTTAGGCAATCTGTGGGTCGCGGGTTCGAATCCCCATCACGCCAAACATGCTCGCCCTTTCAGCCGTGGGAGCCTTATAACGTGACGGTCAATCCCACTATTCGTTGGTAAAAGAGTAGCCCAGGAGTTGGCGGTGGATGGTGATGACTGGCTGCCTTCCCTCTTGTCTTACACTGCTAAATTATGGACAGCTAGCGCAGATAGCCCTCTTGTAGCTTTGCGCGAAATTCATAACAAACTAAATCCAATGGATCAAATTGATCTTCTATATTAATAATAGGGCGTGTCTGCGGGTCTGTGTGACCGCCATAGCTCCAAGAGGAAAGAACCTAGAAATATGAAATTTTGCACACATACTAAGTGGTCTTTGAGGGTGTGCACCTGGGTATTATAACTTATCCGCGAACGCGATTGCGCATCTTTTGTGAAGTAAGCAAGCGAAAAACCACGTAAGAAATATATGTGACTACCATAGCTCCAAGTGCAAAGAACCTAGAAACCTGAAATTTTGCACATATACTAAATGGACCCTGAGGGTGTGCACCTAAATATTATTACTTATCCGCGAACGCGAGTGCGTATATTTTGTGAAGTAGCAAGCGAAAAACCGCGTAAGAAATATATGTGACTACCATAGCTCCAAGAGCAAAGAACCTAGAATCCTGAAATTTTGCACACATACTAAATGGACCCTGAGGGTGTGCACCTAAATATTATTACTGATCCATGTGCGTGTGTGAGCGCATACTTTTGTGAGGCAAGCTAGCAAAAAACCGCATAGAAAAGAAATGTGACCCCATAGCTCCAAGAGAAAAGAACCTAGAATCCTGAAATTTTGCACACATACTAAATGGACCCTGAGGGTGTGCACCTAAATATTATTACT
>NW_013682867.1:2053-3149 GCF_000517525.1 Limulus polyphemus | reverse complement strand
GGTTTAAAAGAGTTAGTAGTTTAAAAATACCCCAGGTAACAAAACAAGAACAAAAAATTATGGGTTTAAAAGAGTTAGTAGTTTAAAAATACCCCAGGTAACAAAACAAGAACAATAAGTTATGGGTTTAAAAGAGTTAATAGTTTAAAAATACCCCAGGTAACAAAACAAGAACAATAAATTATGGGTTTAAAAGAGTTAATAGTTTAAAAATACCCCAGGTAACAAAACAACAACAATAAATTATGGGTTTAAAAAGAGTTAATAGTTTAAAAATACCACAGGTAACAAAACAAGAACAATAAATTATGGGTTTAAAAGAGTTAATAGTTTAAAAATACCCCAGGTAACAAAACAACAACAATAAATTATGGGTTTAAAAGAGTTAATAGTTTAAGAATACCCTAGGTAACAAAACAACAATAAATTAAGTATATAATTTTTTATCTACTTATTTTTTCCAGTATTTACCATAGTTGATGTCAAAATAATTTTAAAATAGTTCTGTACAATTTAAGATTAGCCTAATTACACTTGTGGTCAAGAAAATGTTTGGTCTCTTTATCAAAAAGTGGTGTTTTATCTGATTTTGGTACAGCCTGTATGTATACATAAATAACAATTTAAACTCATGAAAACCTTAGCCTCATATTCATTATTTTGTATTTAAAGATCACATCTAGGTAAAGTAGATAAGGAATGATATACTGAAATTGGTTGAATGTTTTAGAACAAACAATTTAATTGGTGTAAAAAATGTTATTTTTCTTCATTTGATCAACTGTTCGTGCGACTGGAATAGGATTTCTCAAAGAAACTAATTATTAACCTTTGTAACAGATGATAGCAAATTTGAAAGTTAAATATACATAGTAAAGTTTTTGTCTGTTATTGAAATAAACCTTCAGTTAATGGGTTAAGGAAGTTTTAAAATGGAACTTCTTTTGTAAGCTTTAAAATAAAATTTTTATTATGTATTACAATTCTATAGTAAGCAAACTATAGATCAGATTATGTTAATTTTACTTGTATTATTAGATTAAATTAAATCTGTATTAAATCATCTACCAGTTTACGACCAATCCATCACTGTCTT
>NW_013682867.1:0-1310 GCF_000517525.1 Limulus polyphemus | reverse complement strand
CTATATTAGTTATAACCAATAGACAGGCAAGGTTTTCGTCTATCAAATGATTTATTATATTGTTTTCAGTACAGAGATTTGTAGATTACTTCCTAAGAAAATGTTTTTTTTTTCCCTGGGAACAATATTGGGGAGATGGATGACGTTTATATTGCATCTCTAGAAACTCCACAAACATTGTGATAGTTACGGGACATTGTCTGCTTTTTGCATGTTATTAGTCTATGTTTTTTATTGTATTATTTATTAAATAAAAATTATTTACTGCACTACTACCACTAGTATGAAAAAGTAGTGTTCAGAGAATTATGGATTTTCATAACTTTATTTCTCTCTTTTGAAAAAAATAATTTCTCAAGGGGAGAAGAGCTGTATAACGAATCGGCGTAAAATGGGGTCTTACTGTATTTGTTTTTCTTTAGTATTTTACTGTATAGGGAATCAAACCAGTGCCACAATCAACATGTCACCATGGTGATGTGAGTTAAGAACCATTGTATTTAACAATGTTTCATTGAAACTCAAATATTTTGATATCAACAGACCATAAGAATGTGAGAAGTTATATAGAAAAACTATCTGTGCTCAGAAAGAAGAAACTTTAAAAAATCTATTTATTGATATTATTTAGTGGTATAATATACAAAACAATCAAAATTTCACATTGATTATAAAGCAAACCATACATTTTGAGTACTGGTTAATTAAAAGTTTCTTCTTCGAAAGGTGTACACTAGTTTATAGGGATGTACTTCTATTATCAACAGGAATTTCTGGCTACTGTTAAGAACAATTTAGATTTTGAACATTAAGCATTACTGCTTATAATGTCAAACAAATGTTATAGAATCAGCTAGAATTTCTCATTTAAAACAATTGAAACTTTGTACTGTCAATTACAATTTGTGTTTTAGTGAAAAACTCCTGAAGAAGCTGTAAAGTGAAATGTTGAATATCTAATTAAAATCTAAAACTAAATTTGGTGTTATAAGATTGTTTACTTCTAGAATTAATATGTCTTTTTAATATTCTACTATACACAACAGAAATTAAGTAATGTATAGTTCTTTGGGAAATTGATGGAATGGAGGTGGACATCTGGATGTGAAGAGGATGTTGTCTTTACATCTAACTGGACATCTGCTGGATGTGAAGAGAATGTTGTCTTTGCATCTGGAACTGGACATCTGGATGTGAAGAGGATGTTGTCTTTACATCTAACTGGACATCTGCTGGATGTGAAGAGAATGTTGTCTTTGCATCTGGAACTGGACATCTGGATGTGAAGAGGATGTTGTCTTTACATCTGT
>NW_013682866.1:1622-3338 GCF_000517525.1 Limulus polyphemus | reverse complement strand
TATATTACATGTCGATAATGTTAAGATAATACTATATTACATTTCGGTAATGTTAAGATAATACTGTATTACATTTCGGTAATGTTAAGATAATACTATATTACATGTGGGTAATGTTAAGATAATCCGATATATCATGTCGGTAATGTTAAGATAATACTATATTACATGTGGGTAATGTTAAGATAATACTATATTACATGTGGGTAATGTTAAGATAATCCTATATTACATGTCGGTAATATTAAGATAATACTATATTACATGTCGGTAATGTTAAGATAATACTATATTACATTTCGGTAATGTTAAGATAATCCTATATTACATGTGGTTAGTGTTAAGATAATACTATATTACATGTCGGTAATGTTAAGATAGTCATATATTACATGTGAGTAATGTTAAGATAATACTATATTACATGTCGGTAATGTTAAGATAATCCTATATTACATGTCGGTAATGTTAAAATAATACTATATTATATGTCGGTAATGTTAAGATAGTCATATATTACATGTGGGTAATGTTAAGATAATACTATATTACATGTCGGTAATGTTAAGATAATCCTATATTACATGTGGTTAGTGTTAAGATAATGTTATATTACACGTGGTTAGTGTTAAGATAATGTTATATTACACGTGGTTAGTGTTAAGATAATGTTATATTACATGTGGTTAGTGTTAAGATAATGTTATATTACATCGTAAAATGAAAACATAAAAGACGTTTTGAGATTGGTACAATAAATGTACGTCATGGATTATTTCAGAATTTGCAACTGAAGATTTTTTCAATCAAAAAGTTTCCAATGGAATCCATCAATGATGATACATTTACAACTTCTTTGTAGTAGTTTTAAGCTTGTACTTTAGTTGATTTAATTAAATGATGCTCTCTATTACCAGAAGTCGGTGACATAAAAGTTAAAACGAGTCAGAAATATATGGGTCAATGGATATGAGTGATGTCCACATAAACGTCTTCTACACTTCTCTTCTGAGGTCAAAGCTAACTGTCAACATCACTGATGACGCATAAGCTCTTCGTATAGTAAAGCAATTTTCTGGAAGCATTTCCTCTGATAAATAGACACATTGTGTAATTAAAGAGAGCTATATATGGATAATGTAGTTGATAGAATAGTAAAGAAAACTATAGAAGTATCACAAACAAAAAACACTTTACACGTCAAATATTTACACATTAAAACACTTTACACGTAAAATATTTACACATTCCTTAAACCACTCTATTATTAGAAGTGTTTAGAAACTTATAGCTTTAGCAATCTAGAAAGGTCACGTGACGTGATCCAATACCAACAACCAATAAACTAAACGTATCTCGTTAAATTAAAGTCACAAGACGTGATTCAATACCAACAACCAACAAAACTAAACGTATCTTCTTACATTAAAGTCACAGTACGTGATCCAATACCAACAACCAACAAAACTAAACGTATCTCGTTACATTAAAGTCACAGGACGTGATTCAATACCAACAACCAACAAAACTAAACGTATCTTGTTACATTAAAGTCACAGAACGTGATTCAATACCAAAAACCAACAAAACTAAACATATCTCGTTACATTAAAGTCACAGGACGTGATACAATACCAACAAAACTAAACGTATCTCGTTACATTAAAGTCACAGGACGTGATTCAATACCAACAACCAACAAAACTAAACGTATCT
>NW_013682866.1:0-691 GCF_000517525.1 Limulus polyphemus | reverse complement strand
CCAACAACCAACAAAACTAAACGTATCTCGTTACATTAAAGTCACAGGACGTGATTCAATACCAACAACCAACAAAACTAAACGTATCTCGTTACATTAAAGTCACAGGACGTGATCCAATACCAAAAACCACAAAACTAAACGTATCTTGTTACATTAAAAGTCACAGGACGTGATCCAATACCAACAACCAACAAAACAAACGTATCTCATTACAATAAAGTCACAGGACGTGATTCAATACCAACAACCAACAAAACTAATCGTATCCCGTTACATTAAAGTCACAGGACATGATTCAATACCAACAACCAACAAAACTAAACGTATCTCGTTACATTAAAGTCACAGGACGTGATCCAATACCAACAACCAACAAAACTAAACGTATCTTGTTACATTAAAGTCACAGGACGTGATTCAACACCAACAACCAACAAAACTAAACGTATCTCGTTACATTAAAGTCACAGGACGTGATCCAATACCAACAACTAACAAAACTAAACGTATCTCATTACATTAAAGTCACAGGACGTGATCCAATACCAACAACCAACAAAACCAAACCTATCTCGTTACATTAAAGTCACAGACGTGATTCAATACCAACAACCAAAAAAACTAAACGTATCTCGTTACATTAAAGTCACAGGACGTGATCCAATACCAACAACCAACAAAACTAAAC
>NW_013682865.1:0-2407 GCF_000517525.1 Limulus polyphemus | reverse complement strand
CATATAGCAAACAAAGGAGGATTGACATAACAAAATCCCACTGAGAGATATTAATCCGAACTTTGGTTTGAGAACATATATAGATTTTTTTTTATTTTCATGATTTTACTGATGAATTGTTCCCCACAGTCACTAGGTTTTAACTTATCACTCAAGTGTCTAGGGGCAGGTAGCAAAATGTATCCTCATTATTCAACATTAAAGATAAAAATAAAGATCCCCATATTTTTCTCTTTTCATAAATAACAAATGAGCAAAAATTTAAAACTGATCCATTTTGAACGTGCATATCTTTTTCTTGGAGCAATTCGTCTGAATTATTTTATAAGCTGGGATCTCGGATATATCTCCTGAGATTAACATATTAAAATTTACATGATATATATATTCATTTTGGTTTAATACGAGCATGATAGTAATCAGATATGCAGAGATCTGAGGTTGTGAGACCTATAATGAGTCAGTTCATAAGAACGCTAATATAAATTGGCATTATGTTAGGTATAAAACACGGGATTAAACTGTCTGCAAACCACAGGAAAAAATAAAAAACAAACTTGATTGAAAAATGCAAGAAACAATAACACGTTTTGGAAATTTCTTACTTTACGCGGGCAATAAATCACAACTCTGATGCTATTCGATAGTATTACGAAATGATGAAGCAAGTCAGACTTTCCTTCTTTAGGGGTAATTGATGTCACCTGTTCGAGTACGTACAGAATTGGTGATTGCCAGTATATGCTGCAAAGAGTTATTTTAAAGTTCCATTAGTAGTTTCACAACGATCAAGATTAACGTATCAACAAGAACAGTGTTAAACGACGATCAAGATTAACGTATCAACAAGAACAGTGTTAAACGACGATCAAGATTAACGTATCAACAAGAACAGTGTTAAACGACGATCAAGATTAACGTATCAACAAGAACAGTGTTAAACGACGATCAAGATTAACGTATCAACAAGAACAGTGTTAAACGACGATCAAGATTTGTTCTTGTTGATACGTTAGTGTTAAATGTTAAACAATTTACTTAAATAAAGAATAATGACTAAAATACTTAAGTTATTAAAAACGAATGATTTGCAGAACAAAAAATGGAGGTTAGAAGCTACAAAAAAAAACAACAAAAAAACAGCAGAAGTATCTTAGAAGACATGTCAGGTGTTGCATAATGTAACGTCTAGACTTAAAATAACAAGTTTAAAAAATTACAAGATAATAAAAAAAAGGAACATTCTGTGCAACAGTTGTTTTGTTTTCTAAGCCTTTTAAGATTGTTGTTATTTTAAACTTTTCTTCCAGGAAATGTGTAATATTTTCTGTCTCTGTCAAAAGCAGAAAACTGAACAATTCTAAAATCTTTATATAAAAGAAGTCTTATATATATATATATATATATATCATTTCAATCTTCACATCACTGGGTTGTCGTGTACAACTTCGTACCATGCTTTACTTCAATCTTCAGATCACTAGGTTCTCGTGTACAACTTATCATCATGGTATATTTCAATCTTCACATTCATGGGTTGTCGTGTAAATCTTCGTACCACGGTTTATTTCAATCTTCATATCACTGGGTTGTCGTGTACAACTTCTTAGCATGGTTTATTTAAATTTAAAATTACTGGGTTGTCGTGTAAAACGTTTTACCATGGTTTATTTCAATCTTCACATCAGTGGGTTGTCATGTACAACTTCGTACCATGGTTTATTTCAATCTTCACATCACTAGGTTGCCGTGTACAACTTCTTTCCATGGTATATTTCAATCTTCACATCACTGTGTTGTCGTGTACAACTTCGTACCATGGTTTATTTCAATCTTCACATCACTGGGTTGTCGTATACATATTTGTACCATGGTTTATTTCAATCCTCACATTACTGTGTTGTCGTATACATATTCGTACTATGGTTTATTTCAATCTTCACACCACTAGGTTGTCGTGTACACCTTCTTACCATGTTTCATTTCAATTTTCATATCATTGGATTGTCGTGTAGAACTTCTTACTATGGTTTATTTCAATCTTCACATCATTGAGTTGTCGTGTACAACTTCTTACCATGTCATGTAACATTAGAGAAAACAGTATAAATTAAAATATTTAAAATTTATGAACACAAACAATTCTAATTTGCCATTATTAGTGTTACCGAAATGTGTTACTAAATTCTATTGATTTGAACTTATGCAGTATGACGTAGTTTTTTTTTTTATTTTATATTAATCTAAGTATGAAGTAGCTTTTTGGGTAGGAAGACATATAATGTATCAAACTCATTGTGATACTGTATTAAAACTAAAAGACACAAAAACCGACGTTTTATATCACAATGAAAGGTAAAATCTTTATTATTAGTTAAATCCGACTAGTTTCGGTAACACAGTTAAC
>NW_013682864.1:0-2407 GCF_000517525.1 Limulus polyphemus | reverse complement strand
AATTAGGATGGCTAGTGCAGATAGCCCTCGTGTAGTTTTGCACAAAATTCAAAACAAAAAAAGCAATGTCAGACATCTCAACCTGGATGTGGGTGAAAAAACTAATGGCAAAGGTCTACATTCAGTTCTCCACAGTATAGGTACTAACCTTATATTGTTAAACTTTGGTGAACCAGAAAGAGATCCTAAGTGCTGTGGTGACAAAGACTCTTATGTAGACCATCCTTTTGCTAACCCTACTTTGAGTGTCATCTCTACCTAGCATAGGAGATGTAAAGTCAGCAGTGATCACTTTGTGTGAGGTACACATGAAGACTGGAAGGTACAGTGGTATAAAATAACCGTCAAACCCATAAAACACTGAGAAGCTTTCTGGCAGCACTCAAGGCAATGACTTCAACAAAATAAAAACACCATACTGGTGAGCAATGATACTGATAAAGCCTGGAAAACACAAAATCAAGATCATGTGGATAAGGCATTACCCAATTAATGCAGAGGAGGCAAGGACTGCATGTAATAGAGTCTGTGCTCTCTAAGGGCATTCAGCTTCTAAAGCACAGGACATGAAATGGAATAAATTGTGTGGCAAGACCAATCTCACAAGCACTCCATTCTGCCATTTACACAAGCTTATTGCTCATACAGAACCCCCAAAAATGGTCATTTTTTTCACTTACGGTGATAACTTTACCAACTCCATACAGATGAAGAACAAGGAAAGGCCTTCTTGTGCAGATAACATTAACCAATGTAACATGAAAGAACTATATGCATATATAGAAGTCATACATACTTTTAAAGATGGAGTTCCAGGTATGGATGGTGTAAGAATATTCACCTTTAACCCTATGGTTACGAGTCCACTTTCTGCACATGTCATGAGATTTTACTGAGTCAAAATTTAACTAAGCAACTTTATTATCAATGTATGTCAATAAAATTAACATTATAATACATGTTATAATTCAGTGTTTATATTATTTATGTTTTAATTCCTTTATTTAAAAAAAACACTTTTGTCCCATGACTCACAAGCATTTAAAAGTCTCAACTTTTGGTCTCTGTAGCTTAAGGTGAGTACATCCCAATATATGTGCTTCACATACACGTGACTCATGTGACTCCCTCTATGTTATTATACCTAACCATCACTTCGAGTTTAAGCAAAAACTATCCATTGGTGGACAGTGTGGAGGAAGGGTGGAAAGTGCGAGCTGTATTACCTGTCAGAAATATATTTTCAGTGTAGGAAAATTATAACTTTCAACAAGGTACCTTACTTCCACTCAAATACCTAGCTAGAATACACCATTGAATGAATGGAATGACTAGTGCAAAGGAGAATACAGAAGCATCCGAAAAAGGACACATCCAAGAGGGAACCCTCTAAGAAGAGGATGATACATGGAGGACTGCACCACTTCTGTACCAGATATACTCTTCGCCCAGATGTGGAAAAGGTGAGTACATGCCAAGTCAACTGCATTCAAAACCCAACCACCAGAAACCAACATTCACACGAGGTAGGACATGGATAATACCGTCAGTAAGTCAACTACAATCCAAAACTCAACTGATGAGAACCAACATTCATGAAGGGGAAGTAAGGAGCATCATATTGTCTTCACCTCAAGTTCAGCAAAGTGAATGGAGAAATCCAACCACCAATCTGTGAACAGGGCACATGTGAGCAGAATGAAGTACATATATATCCCCATCAAATCAAACTGACTGCAACCATCCCAAATGCAGTAACATCCCTTGCATAAAGACATTGAGGGGTAGTGCAAGAGGAAGAAGCAGAGGTTGACCAAGTGCACTAACTGCAATCCTCAAAACAGGTAAGCAAACAGGTAAGACAAAATGAGTGAGGGAGCAGAAACACCCTGAACACATGAGTGTGGATTGATATTGAATGGTTCAGATCTAAATCCAAAAACTCAACTACTTGGAACTGACATCCATGTGGGGGTAGGATGAGGGATCTCAATTAAAGGGGTGAACTGCATTTATGCCAGCACACTATATGTGTAAGTACATCATGTTGATTGCTTCAGCTCCAAATCCAAAACTCAATTGCTGGGAACTGGCATCTATGTGGGGTTAGGATGAGGGATCCCAATTGCATGAAATGTGTGATGACATATGGTGATTGGTTCAGTTCTAAATCCAAAACTCAACCACTGGGAACCAACTACCATGTGCAGGTAGGATGAGGGACCCCAATCAATTCTACACCAACAGAACCCCACCAACTTACTCTCAACTGAATGGAGGCATTGAATGTTTATATTGTATATCTCTCATTCAGGAGGATTACCTCCATGGTCCACCACCTCAGTGGCTTGGAACTGGAAAGTGGTAAGGACTCTCTTGCTCCACTGGCAGAAATTGGAGGGAGGGA
>NW_013682863.1:0-2408 GCF_000517525.1 Limulus polyphemus | reverse complement strand
TCTTGTATGTGTTTGTCAGGAAGATATCTTGAAAACGGCTGAATGGATTTAGATGAAAGTTAATAAACAATTGAGCTATGACTCAACTTAGAAATGCTTAGTGTTTGATGGATCATGGTCACAACAAGGCTATCTGTTAACATGGTTAACAATTTTTCACACTATTTTTGCTCTTGTAACTCAGTCAAAAATGATCAGATTTTGATGAAACTTGGTGGATGTATATAGGATGTTATTCTTCATTGTCCTGCCAAAAATAGTCCACGTCTGTTGATAACAATGGACATATTTTTTGAGAGCCAAATATGATTAACACTGTGTGACAGAAGTATTCGCCTTACTGATTGCTTCTCTAGTTTGTTATGCTTTCAAAGGGATTAGATTTTATTATGTAAATCAAAACAAACAGTTTCAGATCATACCAGAAACTGTTGATGTCATAGAAATTATGTATTCCTCGAAGGTAATGTAGATTATTTTAAAAACCATTATAACCATACTGCACACTTAATAAAATTTGAGTATTTTTCTAAAATTATGATACAGAACCTATCAAATAGAAAATTTATCCATCTAGGTGGTACAAGAGGACTACTTGTTACAGAAAATTTTAACTTGATTTACCAATTCTTTTTCTAATTGAGTTCAAACAAATCTACTGAAAATGTAAATTATACCATTAACTTGCTGAACACATCTTAGTGTTTCAAACAAAATTGAATTACAACAACTTATTAATTAAAATCACCAGGTGCTGCAACTAGCAGAATATTTATGAATAAGAAACTTCTGTTTTTTTTAACTGGGTCATCTTAAATGAATAAGATTTGCACATACTGAGAGTTAGATCGGTCACATCTGATGCTGCTCTTAGCAGTAATTCATCTGTTGTTAGATGTGCTCAGTCTCATGACCATGATTATTCATTATTGCCTGACTCTACAATTTCAGTTGTAACAAGATTCTGAAAAGGTCAATAAGATCAATCTTAGGCTTCACAAACTTTCCATTTCCTGTGATACTTCAATCTCTTTGGCCATCTTTCTTCATCAGCTTCAAATCTTTATTTATATCTTCTCCTTTGGCCATCTTTCTTCATCAACTTCAAATCTTTATTTATATCTTCTCCTTTGGCCATCTTTCTTCATCAGCTTCAAATCATTTGAAGTTGATGAAGAAAGATGGCCAGAGGAGAAGATATAAATAAAATTTATTTATATCTTCTCCTTTGGCCATCTTTCTTCATCAACTTCAAATCTTTATTTATATCTTCTCAACAATGGTATGAGAGATATAACTTTTTGTGGAGTAAAAAAAAGGTTCTTCTACCCATAACCACCATCTTGTAGATGAGAGTATTACTCTCGATTGGCTTGAGGTGTTGTTTTGGAAACATTTATTCTATGATGTTTCCTGTTCCTTGATAACTATTGAAGGTTCCTTTATAACTTGTTTCTTTTGATTATACGAAACTTAATAACCACACTGTATAAATATTTTTTCTAAGGAAAGGCTGTGACGTATAACTTTACCATGGTGTCATTACACTATTAAATAGTTATGAATTCACTATGAACCAACTATATAGATGCTAAAATTATAGTACATGTTGCCACAGATCATATCTGTGCCAACACACTACTGCATTAGCATATGTAGATCATTATTATAAAGTGTGGTGAACTCTCGCTAAATGTAAACAAAAAAAGAATAGAAGCACAAACTTTGTGATTTCTAAATCAATGGGTCTTTGAAACAATTGAAAGTTTTCATAAAGATTAATCAAGGATATTAACATTGCTGTTATAAAGAAGGTGCTAACTAATAGACATAAATAATCCATAAATACAAAATGTTGTACATATTCATTTTATTATCCCATTAAAACGTTTTATAAATTGTGTAACATAAAATGACAACAATATAAGTTCCATAACATTTCTGATCTACTAAAAATGTGTTACAAATTATAAATGGTTTTGTTTTGTCAACTCTCATAACAAGATTAAAACAGTTTTCAGAAACATATAGTTTATTTACTATATATTATAACTAGTAGATGCTCGTTGAAACAATTTAACAGTAATTTTCCTAAAAATAGTGATGAATAAATATGATATGAGCAGTGAACCCAATCCCTTGGATTATAGCATATATGTAATATGATTGTCCAGTGGGCCATTTACAACTGTATTTTTGTATTCCATGTGTTATTTCAATAAGAAGAATTTCATAGTATTTGTTTTTTAAGCAAAGGAGACTGACTGCAATGCATTGTTAGCAAAATTGCTTGGATTTCGATACAATGGGTGTATCCAGTACAATAAAGTGCTCAGTTTCACTAAGTAGCTGTTGGTACTTTTTCTCTTGGGTTTCGATGCAATGGGTGTATTCCAGTACAGTAAAAT
>NW_013682862.1:3397-3627 GCF_000517525.1 Limulus polyphemus | reverse complement strand
AGATATGTTGTATTGAAATGACACGTGATTAAAACCCAGGGTGTTCGAAGGTTATTGATCAGTTATCGATGTTTTGAAATTGTGGGCGCACAATTTCGCTTTTGCCGGTCCGAGCAAGAGGCAGCGTTAAGCGAGAGGGAGCTCGGCGAGAGGGCCGCGCTGAGATTATTAGTGTTTACCACATTCGCGGATGGTTTAAATCGAAATAACTGCCACGGTAAACGTAAAGG
>NW_013682862.1:2755-3178 GCF_000517525.1 Limulus polyphemus | reverse complement strand
GCTGTTACATACACGGAGCACGCCAAGAGAAAGACTGTGACCGCCATGGATGTAGTGTATGCTCTGAAACGACAGGGCCGCACTCTGTACGGTTTCGGAGGTTAAATGTCCACGTTTCACTTTATAAAAAAAAACGGCCCTTTTCAGGGCCACCACTTCCTGATCAAGAGATACCACATTTTCGCACTTAACACGCTGTGTTTATGTAACGAATTTATACTTCTCTAAACTACTTATACACGTACAGAAACTCTTTTCACAGATCAAGTTCAACTCGAAGTCGTACTTCACTGATAAACGTTATGAATTATGGTTTAGAAGATAACTTTCGTATAGTAACTTATTATATATATATAAGCCTTATAACACTGGTAGTTTGCAATTAAGAATCGGAATTGCTTGGTTAGTGTTCATTTCAACTGT
>NW_013682862.1:0-1755 GCF_000517525.1 Limulus polyphemus | reverse complement strand
ATAGTGTAACGAGCACATAATTAGGTAAGGTAATTACCTCAATTCGTCCTATTTTCGAAAAAACTAATGCACTGCGAACGTGTGTATAGGAAGAAATAAATGAGCATATCTAGAAAAATACAGTAAATAATTTTCAAATTACACTTAACGATTCGTACCTTTAGTCACTCACAGTACACTTATTATGAGCAAAATGTAAAACTACTTATCATTGTCATCGTAGTTAAGCGAATGGTGACAACCTTTACATCCGTCGAAGGTAAGTAACTCGCGGCTCTACATTAATTAACACCTTCATAATAGTCTCGTTAGTCTAGCTATCCACCCAAATTTTATGACTGTTTACTAGACAACTGTACACACACAATAGAGAAATCCATTCAGTATGCACGTCGATATACGGGTGATGGCTAAATAATTTGATTTACTATTACGTTTCACACAATGTTTTCTACTTGGTATTAACTTATATTCGTTAATAGACATTTTCGCTATAGCTGTACACGAAGCCTCCTCCTTCTTGCTCTCCCTCAGAGACTACTTCTTTTTCCTAAGTAGTGGATCTCACCATAAATGAAAAAAGTATGTGTGTGTATCGTAACCATTTTCCCAGAAATAATATAAAGTAGCTCTTCTTTGATTATCTCCTACCTATCAGCGATAACATGTAATGGGCTTAGTGTATAAACATCGTGGTATCTTTAGTTACGTTAAATCGACTACAAACGTTTACGTATATACGAGACCTGTGAGAAAAGTATCCGACCTTTTTTTTTTGCGATAACCTGCTGGATTTGAATCAAGCGCGCTTGCATGAGCCGACCTTGAACCTTTGTGCGCATGCGCGAATTTTTTCCCGCTTGTTGATTGCGTCAGTTGTTGGCAAGCAGCCATTGAGTGAGGTATTGTGTAGTGCTCTCGTCCGTTTTTCATTGCAAGGAAAATGATGGAACGACTGGAGCAGCGCTACTGCATCAAATTTTACCAGAAACTGGGCGACAGCCAGGTGGAAACCATTCGGAATATTCAGACGGCTTTCAGTGACGATGCTATGGGCATCACACAGATTAAGGAGTGGTACAATCGGTTTAAAGACGTCTGCACAATGGTGGAGAGCGAGCCACGCTCCAGTCGGCCATCAGCATGCCGAAGTGACCGGGTCATTGCCAAAGTGAACGCTATGGTGATGCGGGACCGTCGTGTGACTATCCGAAAAATTGCGGAAGAGGTGGGCATCAGCACTTTTTCGGCACATTCCATTATAACTGAAGATTTGGCTATGAAGAAAGTGGCAGCGAAATTCGTGCCGAAGCTGCTTACGGTGGAGCAAAAGGAACTTCGTGTTGAAGTCTCACAGGACATGCTGGACTCCACAAACAGTGACCCCGACTTCATGAACACCATAAACACTGGTGACGAGTCTTGGGTGTAGGGGTACGACCCGGAAACCAAATCCCAGTCATCACAGTGGAAGCATTCCACGTCACCATGACCAAAGAAGGCCCGCCAAGTGCACAGCAACGTCAAAGTGATGCTGACTGTTTCTTTGACTCCCGCAGTGTGGTACACCACGAGTACGCACCACAGGGTAAAACAATCACCAAAGAGTACTACAGGGATGTCCTCCGTCGCCTACGTGATGCTGTGCAGCGCAAGAGACCGGAGTTGTGGTCAACAGAAAATTGGCGCCTCCATCACGACAATGCTCCAGCACATTCCTCGCACTTGATTCAGACTTTGTTGGTGAAAAACCAG
>NW_013682861.1:0-2410 GCF_000517525.1 Limulus polyphemus | reverse complement strand
CGCATTATATAACTAAGTTATTGTGGTACTGTATTCTATAACTAAGTTATTGTGGTACTGTATTCTATAACTAAGTTATTGTGGTATCGTATTCTATAACTAAGTTATTGTGGTACTGTATTCTATAACTAAGTTATTGTGGTACTGTATTCTATAACTAAGTTATTGTGGTATCGTATTCTATAACTAAGTTATTGTGGTATCGTATTCTATAACTAAGTTATTGTGGTACTGTATTCTATAACTAAGTTATTGTGGTATCGTATTCTATAACTAAGTTATTGTGGGATCGTATTCTATAACTAAGTTATTGTGGTATCGTATTATATAACTAAGTTATTGTGGTATCGTATTCTATAACTAAGTTATTGTGGGATCGTATTCTATAACTAAGTTATTGTGGTATCGTAATGGCAGTATGATAATAATTATTATGAATAACCACAACAAATTTATCACTGTCATCAATACAGTTGCAAGTTTAGTCGCAGAACGATAAACTACTCATAATAAAACAA
Source organism: Limulus polyphemus (assembly GCF_000517525.1). NCBI lineage: Eukaryota > Metazoa > Arthropoda > Merostomata > Xiphosura > Limulidae > Limulus > Limulus polyphemus. The sequence continues at coordinate 1,892 of NW_013682861.1, read as the reverse complement.
GTGAGGGATCGTAGTACGTTCATCTTTTGTTTTTACCTTATTCAATGTGAATCAAATAAAAGGTGGAATACGTTACTCATTATAAAATAAATTAAGGGCCATAATAGTTCTAAGAACCTATGAGTTAAAGCAAAGGAGGATGTGCTATAATATGTCAACCACAATACATCTGCCATATCCAGTGCCGATGAGGTCAGTACCAGGGTTCATCAGGTTAGCTGTGTTAGAACAGATATATTAGTGGTATAATATGTTTTAATGGAAGATTAAGATGTGAACCAGATAAAGCAAGTGAATTATAGTTACTATCAATTTTATTTAACTCATTTACACATCACATTTTTAAGGTAAGAAGTAATAACACAACATTAAATATTTTCATTTTACCGCCAATTATGTATTTATTTATTATATATTTGTTATTATTGATCGTAATTAACTATACAATCAGCCACAAAAAGTCAACAGGAGAAAACTACATTAGTAATTCTAAGAACTCACGAGTAATGTTCATCTTGTTATAGTTTTGTTCAGTCTGATTCAAATATGGGTCATAGTAGAATACGTAACTCAGAACAAAATAAATTAATGATTGTAGTATATTCATCTTGTTCAGTCTGATTCAAATATGGGTCATAGTAGAATACGTTACTCAGAACAAAATAAATTAATGATCGTAGTATGTTCATCTTGTTATAGTCTTGTTCAGTCTGATTCAAATATGGGTCATAGTAGAATACGTAACTCAGAACAAAATAAATTAATGATTGTAGTATATTCATCTTGTTCAGTCTGATTCAAATATGGGTCATAGTAGAATACGTAACTCAGAACAAAATAAATTAATGATTGTAGTATATTCATCTTGTTCAGTCTGATTCAAATATGGGTCATAGTAGAATACGTAACTCAGAACAAAATAAATTAATGATCATAGTATGTTCATCTTGTTCAGTCTGATTCAAATATGGGTCATGGTAGAATGCGTTACTCAGAACAAAATAAATTAATGATCGTAGTATGTTCATCTTGTTCACTCTGATTCAAATATGGGTCATGGTAGAATACGTAACTCAGAACAAAATAAATTAATGATCGTAGTATGTTCATCTTCTTCAGTCTGATTCAAATTCGGGTTAGAGTGGAATACATTATTCTGAACAAATAAGTTACGAATAGTTACGAATTATGGGAACGATTTAATGTAACAGAAAACAAAGAAGAATGCTTTAGACTACATAAAGATCAGGACTTTAATCTAGGACATACACCAGTAGAATGGGAATTGCTTGCGTGCGATATGTTGAGAGTAAAACCCAAAACGAGATATGTGCAAATTCTTTTGTTAATGACAAATGATGCTGTGAAAATAAAGGTGGTAAGGCACTCGAAATGACATGCGCAGACTGATATTGCTGCACGAATTCAAGGGTGGAGCTGGGCCTGTAACAGGAGTGCAGAGCACAAGGTCCACTTAACAAGCCTAAGAGTAAAGTCATTCGAGCTATGTTACTCTTACGTCATCACCATAAAACTACTTAGCATGTTTCCCTCTGTGACTCAAAGCGTAAGAAAATTAGACCTTACAGAGTTCGGGGTTAAATTTCATACTTTGAATCTTAAAAGACGGAACAAAATAATAATATTTTTTTCTTCTGCTTGTTGTAAAGCATAAAGCTACACGATATGCTCGGGCCAAAGCGGGTATCGAAACCCGATTTTTTATTTTTTTATGTCTATAAGCCAACTCATTCACCAGGGGGGGGGGTATTACTGTTGGTATTTCTATGAGAACAAGCTGTCATTTCATGTGTATTTCTACATTAGAAGACCCAGTTTGTGTGGTTAAAACTATGGATGGAAATGAATTGGTATTGGTTGAATATGTAGTA
>NW_013682860.1:0-2410 GCF_000517525.1 Limulus polyphemus | reverse complement strand
AAAGAAATTAGAATTTACCACTTGGGGTTCCTTAATTATAAAGCTAAATAGCTTTAAACACACTTATTCTTCTTTTCAACTTTAAGTAGTGTATATATAAATAAAATCCACATAAAACTATTTTCCACACCTATATGTGTAAAGGTTTTTGGATAACCTATCATTGACTTAAGTGAGATGTTAAAAAATAACGTAGCTCCAAACCACCGATCTCAACTTGCCATATTATCATATTTCTTGTTCAATGTTAATAAATATGTTTCATATTATAATCTGAATCACCTTTAAAAGGTCCTCTGACTAAGGATTGAATTAGAAATCCTTAGACTGAAGTTAGAAATGCGAGTATCTAAATTTCAGGTATTTGATTTTGGTAACAAAACTGATCCAAATAGTTTGTAGTTCACACTAAAAATGGAAAACGTTGTTTCAAATGAATTCTTTAACATAGAAACATTCCGGGTAAAGACACTAAATATGAAAGCACAATTAAAGAGTTTTCTTAGTTCTTCATTTAGTGCTACGGCAGAAAATTTAGACTATATAAATACCACTCTTCTTAGAAAATTGCTAACACAAGACAAGGCTACTATCCGTAGTACTGGCTAGAGACCGTTATGTTGAACCTTTGAACATTATGTAATTACACTCTGACTATGTTGTTTAACACAATGATACCAAACCATGTGTAGAGGTTGACGTTTATACTGAATGTTATAATGAACCATCCTTTTTCCACCGTCATTTTTAACTAAGATTATGCTTCTCTGGCTAGAGCCTTTTCTGAAGCCACCTTCTTCTTTTTTTTTGGTAATCCTTTCCTCTCACAAGTTAGAAAGAAATTTTGATAACCTTATAGATATGTTGCCTAAGTAATTAGCATAAAGATGAATATTTTATTAAGTATATTGTTGTACGGTATTGTTCAAGTTAACAACTCACAGTATTGTTACATCTTTAGCTTTATAGTTGTATAATTACTACCACCTTCTTCTTTTTTTTTTGGTAATCCTTTCCTCTCACAAATTAGAAAGAAATTTTGATAACCTTATAGATATGTTGCCTAAGTAATTAGCATAAAGATGAATATTTTATTAAGTATATTGTTGTACGATATTGTTCAAGTTAACAACTCACAGTATTGTTACATCTTTAGCTTATTAGTTGTATAATTACTACCTTGACTTCTTTTCTAATAACATATTTGGTGGATATTCAATATAGTGTACAGAAGTTTGAATTAAACAAGCGGCATCCATTTTCCTATTTTCATTAAAAAAAAAATGTCCATGTATTTCTGCTCTTGTAATGTAGAGCAAGTACTTTGGATTACGATCAGAGAGAGAAGTCACTACATTAACTGGATACTATTAATGCACAGGCGGGAGTTATATCTAGCCAGAAATTACATATTAATTTATCATTGAGTGATTACTTTCGAGATTCCTCAGGATGCTCTTAGTGCGTCATTGTGACCGCCTATTGAAAGGATATCTTACTAGCGTCCCCCAGGGAATTGAATGTCAGTTTAAGGATTTGCTTTGTTAAAATCTGGGGTTCGATTCCCTGATGTATACAGAGCGCTGATAGCCTTTTGTGTGGCCTTGCGCAGAAAACAACATCAAAATAACTTTAAAGGATATTAAGACGAACACAGATTTCGGCAGTATATTAATACCTTCAATATATAGTGCTAAAACCTGCTACATTGCCTTGTTCATGTTAAAATTACACTATGATATAGCTTTATTACAGCTTGGCTAAAGCTACTACCCTGATCCCAGATAGGTAACGATATTGCATGAATTTCTGAAATGAAACTTTATTTGGTTTGTTAAGTGACCAAAGATATTTGATATACTTCATAGGGTTAGTTTATAAGCAATAATTTAGAAATGTTATTATTTTTCTGAAGATTTATAAGGATAAATTAGCGTGTGTTTAAAAATAAAATATCTCATTTTATTCTACGTTATATTGACGTTTTTCTCACAAGACCTCTACAACTAGAACTGCCGCTAGAGGGCTGTTCGACTTGATTTATTATCAGTGAAAATTCTGTAAGAATAGTGGAGGTCATGCTAAATCATAGTAGTATCATTTGTTTCATATATATACATGCCGTGAATTAACAACATTTCCAATATGGCGTATGCTTCATACGTTATTATCTGACTTTAAAACAAATTTTATAGATCTTCAGTGATTTTCGCATATAAGTTTTCTGCAAATTCTCCTTTCTCCCATATAATGTATATTAATATTATAAATTGTATTTCATCCGTATAAAATCCCTTAGAGATTTGAACAAATTGCAGATTTATTAGTAAATGCAACTGATATACAGATAATTGTTACAACACGTTTTTTCGTTTGTTATTGATACAATGCCTCTTTGTTTGTTTGTTAT
>NW_013682859.1:2155-3410 GCF_000517525.1 Limulus polyphemus | reverse complement strand
TTTTGTAAATGACGTTGGTATTGTGTGATTCTAAATAATTTTTGTTTAGTAACGATTTTAATATAGGGCCAGGTTTTGTCATTAATCAAAGCAGGTTCGAGATGATAATTGTTTGTATGTTTATGTCTTTCTTAGTTCGGTTAATTTTATTTTCGTTCTTAACCGATTAATTATATTAAACTTAGATTTTTTCACGTGAACTGTGACTTCTTTTAGTATTGAATCTGTTATTCTGTAAATATGTGTTGCAAAAAGTACAAAGTACACATTTCTCGTTTACAGTTCTAAAGTCCATAGTTTACCACATGTGAAGTTCATGGCCACCATTACTTCTTTCCTTCACAGTAAGCTTTAGCGTTGCGAAAGTTATTTACAGAACTCACTGTTTGCAGGGCAACTATAGAAATATCGGCGCGAGTATTGAACATTATAAGTGTAGTCTGTAGCAGCCCAGTGGATCATCGGTATGTCTGTTGACCTATTACGCTAAAAACCGGGTGTTGATACCAGTGATGGGCACAACATAGATAGCCTGTTCTGTAGCTGTGTTATATTTCTATTTACAGATAGTGAAAAATACTATAAACGTTGTGTGACATTTTTCCTTTTTATAAACATTCTAAAACTTATGCCTGATTGTCATAATGATCATTTGTTTTTACTTACTCAAAAATAAAAAATAAAAAATGCTTGGAAGCCTGTGCTTCATCCCCCCCCCCCAAAAAAAAACAGACACGCTTATCTACAATGATAAAAATGTTAGGGTTGTAAAAACTCGAGATTTAAAACACTTAAAACGATCACATATTTTTATATCTGTTGCTTGAAAAGAGGTATATACATGTATTTATTTTTATAGGCCTATTTCAAAAAGTACATATTTTTACATTAAAATCGAAGAGTTGTACGAAGTGGTCTATAGAATGTTTTATACATGGACACGGGTTAGCTCTGTGGTAGGGCCGGATTCAAATTTGTGCCATACTACAAAATAACCCCACCCCCACCCCAAATCAATCCCTTAACGCAGGGGTTCCCAAACTTTTTAGAATCGCGACCCACTATTCACGACAACAGCTTATGGCGACTCACTCAAATTTACTGGGCAAAAAACATATGAAAGAATATAAAAAAATATTATTTATTCATATTCACGTATTTCAATTACATTTAAAAAACACACGTATTTTCAATAACATTTCCAGAACTTATAAATGCTGTCTAATTGATTAATAATGAGGCGTGTGTGAAGTAT
>NW_013682859.1:0-1155 GCF_000517525.1 Limulus polyphemus | reverse complement strand
AACGCTGCTCTGTGAAAGTTGCAGTGAGTCCATGATGCGTTTGGATTAAGTTCAAGTATTCTGGTCACCGACATATTCCGACACATTTATTCCAATCAAGACCTTTTGTTTTAACATAAGTATCAACCATCTTAAAAATATCATCGCTAGTACTTCGACTGACTGGTTCACAGCACAACATATCTTCATGAGGTTCGGAGTTCCATATATAACGCACAAAAACAAGTAGCTGGCACACATCTTGTACGTCAGTAGATTCATCTAGTTGTAAGGAGAAAATTGTACTTTCACGAACTCTTTGAATTAGCTGATTTTCTATCCATCGAGACATTTCATCGATCCTACGCGTGACCGTGTTATTAAAAATAGGAATTGTTTCAATTTCTTGTTCACTCTTATCATCAAAGAAAACTTTAACTGTATCTTTTATAGCTGGAAGAACTAAAGTCTCTCCAATTGTATGTGGCTTACCAGCTTTCGCGATTCTCAAACTGATCAGGTAGGTCACGTACAAAGATTTTTCATTAACTTTGGTGTAATGTTGCATAACAATCTGTCCTGTCTTCAACTTGCTTATCATCCTTCCAAAAAATTCGAGGGGTTTGTCTTTCAACTCGGGATGCTTCGTCTCAATATGGCGATGCAATTTGTTTGGGCGCATGCTCTCGTTTGCAAGTTGATCACAACAAATAATACATCGTGGTCGTGGATCTTCTTCATCTCCATTCCATGTAAATTCCATTTCTAAGTACTTAGAATCATACTTTCTCACCACTTTTCTTCGTTTTGATTCACTGAAGACTCATTGTCATCAACTTCAACTGACTTCTTTAACCATTTATCCATTACACGAAAGGCTGAGTAAATTCGAAAAAAAAATCGGATTTAAAATCTGAAGTAAAACAGACAATTTTGACTTGCCACTCGATTTGACACAATTAAAACACTGGTTGGCGTAGGATCACGCGCATGCCAAAACGCTTCACACTGTCTATTCCAGTCATTTCATTGGCTGACACGATGCACACGCGACTGCCTCGTGAAGCCTCGAAGCAGTTATCGTCTTACTCAGCGTTGTACCGGTTTTATCAGTTGATTGCAGAATTTTAACATTTGGTTACATAATTTTAACTTTTGATTGAAATAGCATAGACG
>NW_013682858.1:1658-3199 GCF_000517525.1 Limulus polyphemus | reverse complement strand
ATGTTAGATACAAAAACACAATAAATACTTACAACAACTCCTACCAGTACCAGGTTAGATACAACAACACATTAAAGACTTACAAAAACCCCTGCCCTTTCAAAGTTAGAAACATCAACACAATACAGACTTATAACAACTCCTGCCAGTACCAGGTTAGATACAACAACACATTAAAGACTTACAAAAACCCGTGCCCGTTCAAGGCTAGAAACAACAACACATTAAAGACTTTCAACAACCCGTGCCACTATAAGGTAAGATACAAAAACACATAAAATACTTACAACAACTCCTGTCAGTATCAGGTTAGATACAATAACACATTAAAAACTTACAACTACCCCTGCCCGTTCCAGGTTAGAAACAGCTACACATTAGAGACTTTAAACAACTCTTGCAGTACCCAGGTTATATACAACAACACATTAAAGACTTTCAACAACCCGTGCCAGTACCAGTTACATACAAAAACACATTAAATACTTACAACAACTAATACCAGTAACAGGTTAGATACAACAACACATTAAAGACTTACAAAAACTCCTGCCCGTTCAAAGCTAGAAACATCAACACAATACAGACTTATAACAACTCCTGCCAGTACCAGGTTATATACAACAACACAATAAAGACTTTCAACAACCCGTGCCAGTATCAGGCTAGATACAAAAACACATTAAGTACTAACAGCAACTCCTGCCAGTACCAGGTTAGATACAACAACACATTAAAGACTTACAAAAAACCCTGCCCGTTCAAAGCTAGAAACAACAACACATTAAAGACTTTCAACAACCAGTGCCACTATAAGGTAAGATACAAAAACACATAAAATACTTACAACAACTCCTGTCAGTATCAGGTTAGATACAACAACACATTAAAGACTTAAAAAAAACCCTGTCCTTTCAAAGCTAGAAACAACAACACATTAGAGACTTTCAACAACTCTTGCAAGTACCAGGTTAGATACAACAACACATTAAAGAGTTTTAACAACCCGTGCTAGTACCCGGTTCGATACAAAAACACATGAAATACTTACAACAACTCCTGTCAGTATCAGGTTAGATACAACAACACTTTAAATATTTACAACAACCCCTGTCCTTTCAAACAAGAAACAATAACACATTAACGAGTTTCAACAACCTGTGCCATAATAAGGTTAGATACAAAAACACATAAAATACTTACAATAACTCCTGCCAGTATCAGGTTAGATACAACAACACATAAAATACTTACAACAACTCCTGCCAGTATCAGGTTAGATACAACAACATATAAAATACTTACAACAACTCCTGTCAGTATCTGGTTAGATACAACAACACATTAAAACTTAAAACTACCTCTGCCCGTTCCAGGTTAGAAACAGCAACACATTAGAGACTTTCAACAATTCCTGTTAGTACCAGGTTAGATACAACATTACATTAAAGACTTTCAACAACCCGTGGCAGTACCAGGCTAGATACAAAAACACATAAAATACTTACAACAACTCCTGTCAGTATCAGGTTAGATACAAC
>NW_013682858.1:0-870 GCF_000517525.1 Limulus polyphemus | reverse complement strand
AACAACACATTAAAAGCTTAAAAAAAAACCCTGTCCTTTCAAAGCTAGAAACAACAACACATTAGAGACTTTCAACAACTCTTGCAAGTACCAGGTTAGATACAACAACACCTTAAAGACTTTTAACAACCCGTGCTAGTACCCGTTTCGATACAACAACACATAAATACTTACAACAACTCCTGTCAGTATCAGGTTAGATACAACAACACTTTAAATATTTACAACAACCCCTGTCCTTTCAAACAAGAAACAATAACACATTAAAGAGTTTCAACAACCTGTGCCATAATAAGGTTAGTTACAAAAACACATAAAATACTTACAATAACTCCTGCCAGTATCAGGTTAGATACAACAACACATAAAATACTTACAACACTCCTGCCAGTATCAGGTTAGATACAACCACACATAAAATACTTACAACAACTCCTGTCAGTATCTGGTTAGATGCAACAACACATTAAACTTAGAACTACCTCTGCCCGTTCCATGTTAGAAACAGCAACACATTAGAGACTTTCAACAACTCTTGCAAGTACAAGGTTAGATACAACAACAAATTAAAGACTTACAACAACCCGTGCCAGTAACAAGTTAGATACAAAAGCAACTAAAATACTTACAACAACTCCTGTCAGTATCTGGTTAGATACAACAACACATTAAAACTTAGAACTACCTCTGCCCGTTCCAGGTTAGAAACAGCAACACATTAGAGACTTTCAACAACTCTTGCAAGTACAAGGTTAGATACAACAACAAATTAAAGACTTACAACAACCCGTGCCAGTAACAAGTTAGATACAAAAGCAACTTAAATACTTACAACAACTCCTGCCAGTACCAGGTTAGATACAACATTAC
>NW_013682857.1:0-2411 GCF_000517525.1 Limulus polyphemus | reverse complement strand
TTAAAAGATGGATCTCTTGACTGGATACAGCAATTGGAAAGCTAATCCATCAAAATTTTTCTCTCTAATATGCTGCTTTTCTCAATAATAATGACCCCAAAATACTTAGATAATACACATTAAACAAAATGGTTGTACCATACTCTACCAAGAGGTATGTAGACTACATTAAAACGTAGTTATATCATTTACAAGTGTTGTAACATTCAGAGCAGAGTTTCTTGATCTATTATAGAATAACTTTACACAGAGCAGAATGTCTTTGTCTATTCTTGATTAATAAAAAACTCAAACGGAATGTCTTTTTCCTTTCCAGGATGACTTTATACAGAATAAAATGTCTTGTTGAGTTTTAGGAAAACTTTGTACTGTACAGAATGGCTTGGTATATTCTGGGATAAATTTATGTAGACCAGAATGTCTTTATACATTATATGATAGCTTAACCTAAAACAGAATTTCTTGGTACATTCGAGGATAACTTTAACTAAAGCAGAATGTACTGGTCTGTTCTCCAAATGTTTTATAAGGAACAAAATATCTTGATCTATTCCAGCATAACATTATATAGAACAAAATGTCTTAGTCTGTTTTTGGTTAAATTTAAACAGAACTTTAATCAGACGGGAATGTCCTGCTTTATACCAAAATATATTTCTACAGAAGAGACTGTGTAAGTGTATTGCAGAATAACATTAAATACCACAGAATATATTGGTCTGTTCTAGACTAACTCAGTGAGAAACAAATGTCTTAGTCGATTATTGAATAACATTAAACAGGAAAGAATGTGTTCGTCTATTCTGAGATAGGTTTATACAGAACAGTATTCTTTGACGTATTACAGGCTAACTTTATATAGAAAAGAATTCACAGTTGTATTTTGTGATAAAGTTTTACGAAACCAAGACTGTTGGTCTATTGTAGGAAAGCCTTAGACATGAAAAATAAAGCTCCCGTTTTCCTGGTACAAAACGTAAACGACTAATTTCTCTGCGCATGTGCACTACAAACTGAAACAAAAACAAACTGAAGAGATAAGGAGGCCAGTTTTATTGCTTTGGGAGCTCTGACTTCCGTTTTTACTGGGCTGGTGGTTAGCTTGTCTACCTTTAAATCCAAAAGTTCATAGTTCTAGCTGTGGTGCCGCTTTACTCATGCTCTAGGAGTATTATAATGGGATAACAGTAGATCACGTGACATACGAAGTTCAGGATCTAGGGATCTTTTAGTGTGATAATAATAGATGAAATTGTTATTGTTAAGATTAGTTTCTAAGATCCTTGTAGTGAGGTAATATTAGATAAAGGGGTAGACCAAATTATCACCAAGTTCAGGCTCTAGGGTCTTAGAACAGGGAGATATAGATAAAAAGATACACTAGTTTCACGCTATAGGGATCTATAATGAGGCAGTAATTGAACAGGTCATATACTAAGCTGCTACCGAGTTCAAACTCTAGTTAGCTTATAACAGACCAAGTCGTACACACCAAGTTATTCCATTATGTTGGATCAAGAAAGTGTAGAATTAATAAATATACACAATTTATAAAACACTCGTATAAAAATCAAAAATACTAGTAATTTTCAACCTTACCCTAACATAATATCCACTGCGTGTGTTTACTTTCATAACACATTGGCAGAGTTGTTTATTACAAACTCAGTTTGAAAATGGATACTGAGGATTTCAAAATAATATGTTAAGTCCAAACCATTCCTAATTATGTAAAATATATAACAAGAGAAACCAGTGAGGCAATATATTATACGTAACTTCAACTGTGTTAACTAACCCAGTAGGTTAGTATGTTACTAACTCTTACGACATGTTAACAGTTTTGATGGTAAAGAACAACCTAAACTGAAGTTATTCAATTGATAAACAATGAACATAAAATAATAAACTAGTACCTAACAAAGGAAATTTAGAATGGGCATATATTAATCTACTTTAAAGATTACCTCTTTATCAACTTTGAGAAAATAGTAAAGTAGAATTTAAAAAGCCAAATTTGTAAGGTTAAATTGTAACTATTCTGATTTACACTAAACCACTGATATAAACATGAAAAATATCAACTTACACAATCCAAAATAGTTGTATTTGTTTGTAGTTAAGCACAAAGGGCTATCTGTGCTCCGCCCACTACGACTATCGAAACCCGGTTTCTAGCGTTGTAAGTCCGCAAACATACGGTTTAAGGTTAAGACACGTTTGGTTCCTGTTTTGTTTTTATGTCTTTGTTAAACAGATCAATTTTAATTATCATTCCATTCATAAAGAGATCTATCGCATTAATTACCAACAAGATAGAGAAATTATCTTATTAAGTTAAATAAACAAACAACTTCTAAATATACAGTCCTCCAATGGATGATTATTAAGTTTTATGGACTTACAACGGT
>NW_013682856.1:1844-3292 GCF_000517525.1 Limulus polyphemus | reverse complement strand
AAGAAGAGTCATATTAGCCAACTTCTAATTTTCTGGCATATGTCCGCTATTTAAGGATAAAATAAATAATAATAGCAAGTGTCTCACATATCGAATACTTAACCTTTTTTAAAACCATTGGATAAATATTATCTGGCCTATGAGATTTATCATTCTTTAAACTTCCCAATTTTTTCTTAGCAAGCTTAGAATTAATGTGTTCATTTTGTTCAACCTTGTTTCCATTTAGCAGCTGTTCAAGTTGAGGAATATTATTATCTTCATTAGTAAAAACTGAAGAAAATGTAGAATTTAATAACCCAGTCATCCCATAATCATCAGATATTAGCCTTCCTTTATCATCTCTCAAAGGCCTTACTACCATTCTAACATTTTATGCATTTGAAGAAACCGTTACTATTAATTTTTGCATTTGCAGCCAACTTTTTGTCATATACTTTTTTGATTTCCTAGTTCCCGTTTGACCAATTCTCTGGATTTTCTATAATTCTCCATATCCCCCATCAATGAGGTCAATTTCAAGTGTTTATATTTATAATGCTTTTGTTCAGTTTTTTTATCCTTTAGCCTATTGTGTAGTTTTGTGCTTAACTTCAAACAAACACTTTGTATATCATAGTTGTATCTTAAATACTAAATAGTTCTCTTCAAAAGTCAATTCAATTGCTTCAAAATTCAGTTGACAAGCCAAACTACTTTTTCTATTTTTATCTTAAACACTTTTAGTGTATAATTTACTTATTCCTTTTCTTCCCTCTCGTTTTTCTTTTATCACAACAGTATCGGTGTATAATTCACTTACGCTGCCTCGTGGGTTACCGCAGTTGTATCCTGAACTTCCGATACTCTTCTGCTTTTTCGTATTTAGACCTACTTCCAATAAACGTCTGCTTTTCGCATATAGGCCTACTTCCAAATAATCGTTTGCTTTTTTGTCAAAGTCCACACAGGCAGGTTCAATTGCTTTAGAACACCCTTTGACGAGACAAATTATTCTCCTAAAATGTCATAAAACTGTTAATCTCACTTTGAGGCTTAGGCTATCATTCCTACGACGGCTAGCTTTACGTTTTCTAACTTTTCTCTGACCAAAACTCTCTTTCACTCAGCTTTACTTTTGGTTCTCTTCCCGCTCTCTGGTCTCTCGTCTGGTCGCCGCTATTTATATCTCTCACTGAGGCGTTCTAGGAATCTCCGTAGCTTCGACGTCAATAAGTTAGAAACATAACTTCCAACCATGTCTGCTTTTAACTCTATTATTATTATTATTATGAAAACTAAACAATCGTGAAATATTAAGTCACATAATAAATCAATTAATACTACCTACACTAAACAGTCTTTTATATCTGACAATAACATATATCAAATATGCCACAAAAACACAAATTGGGTTGTTTTAACAGAAAAGATATTTGGAATATTCACAAAAAGAAGCAAAAAATGTT
>NW_013682856.1:0-964 GCF_000517525.1 Limulus polyphemus | reverse complement strand
CATCTTTACCAGATCTTTTCAGGGTCCACTAAATGTTGGAATATCCTCGTCAAGCACATGAAACGTTACACACTGAAGACTCTTTCCGATACCCGCTGAAGTACTCGTGTTGAAGCCACAAAGGCAGTCTGTGATCAACTGACCTAATTATTAAATGTTTTTCTCGAAATATTATAAAGTGGCAACTGCGACAGCAAAACCCAGTCTGAGATCACAGGCCCTGTAAAAGCATTGGAATCGTTTTCCTTTATTGTAGAACTGGTTGTCCGGAATAAAGTTCTTAACATCATCAATTGTGCGACAGTGATTTTACAGTCCCCCAATTTAAATCTGACATATGCAATAGCTATGGTGTTAGCAATCAAGGAACAGTTGTCAGATTATCGAAAAAGTGGCTTAAGCACAGCATTGATCCTACTTTTACAGAAAAAATGCACAATATATCGAAAGCGTCTGCCAGGAGAGCTTTCTGAAAATGAATCCTTAAGTGATCAAGAAAAATTTGAAGTCATTTTTTTAATTGCCTGTTCGATAAGGTTCTGATGGAAACTGAGGAACGCTTCGATTTTTTGCACGAATTTGAATTGATTTTTGATTTTTTGTTCCACGTAAGATCATATGGAAGAAAGGTAAAGCTCAAACAAGTAAGTGATGAGCTGATCCGAGTTCTTGGAGACACAGATGGTTCAAATATGGCCAGAGGAATAGCCTTACTCCCACGTCTCTTGTCTGATTCTGTGATCTCTTCGTTTCTAGTGCTGCAGTACTTGTTAAAGAAAGACTTGAGCATAACATTTCTCAACACCCAAATTAGACTGCAGTTATTGCTTACAATTCCAATTACAGTTGCAAGCGCTGAACGATACTTCAGTAAGTTGAACAATGTCACAGGAAAGACTGTCTGCATTGGTTGTAATTTCAGTTGAAAATAAAATTGCAGAACAAGTGAACTTTTCAGATGTAA
>NW_013682855.1:0-2414 GCF_000517525.1 Limulus polyphemus | reverse complement strand
CAAAAATCAGAAAGTTTCTTCTAACTATCACAATTTTTTTTTACTTTGTAACTAAGCAACAAAAGCGTAACAAATACATCCAAGCTAGTCGATATGTTTCCCATGGGAACGAAGCTTGTACTGAAAGAAAAATTTACAGTTCTCTGTAAAGAAAAGAATGTAATATAAAACACCATTTCATAGATGAAAATCTTGGCTTTCTGTTGGTTATAATTAATATAGTATTAAACATAATAGAGAACTATTTATATATCCTGAAAGAGAGGATGTGACGGGTGGGTGTAGCAAGAAGTGTCTGATTTTCTACTTGATGGCTCTGTAACCAAACAAGACTGAAGGCAATAAAAATTATGCTTTGTCTGAGTGATGATGATACTATAATGAGTAATTTACATTAAATTTCATTCTTCTTGGAGGGGTGGTGAATAAATTAAAAAAGAGGGAATGCCTAGAGAAAAAAATATCATATTTTTCACACTAAGGAAAAATTCAAGATTTGTTTTTATATTGCCTTATAAAATTAAGAACTTAAAATTTTATACTATTAATATATGGATGATTAGATACAATTTTTTGCTACACCAATTTGTATAACGTAAGCAAAAAGTAATTTAATTAATTTTTGAATATAACTCATTAAAAACCTCGTAATATGCAAAAAAAAACGATGCCCATGGCAAGAGGATTAATAACTGGTAAATTAAGTTTTCAGCTGGGATATGTTGTCTAGAGTTGTTCTTTATTTCATTTCAGCTACTTGGCTCCGAACGTTAGTCCCACTACTCACCCCCGTCTACTGGACAACAGCTTATGAAATTGGCCAGGCTGTTAATGGCTTCAGCCTCACCGATGGTTTTTTCCGTAAAGAGACTCAGGTTTCTTTTGCTACTGGTAAGTGGAATTTTCTGGGTAAAACAGATACTTTCAGTGTTTGGTGATAATTGAAGTGCAGTGCTTTTTAAAACATTAAATTAACTGTTAGAAATCATAGTTTTGTTAAACTGGTCATTAAATAATGGTCAGAAATTTTCCATGAATCAGACATATAGGAGATAAATATTTCGTCCAGAGCTTATTGACCAATGTTGACATACAATTATTAGATTCCTTATAATGTACAATTAACCCTATTTAATTATAGAATTCTACTCGATGCTGACATTGAACTTACTAACATTGGCTGATTTCTGTATAATGCTGATGCTTAACGGCTTCTTCATTGGCCGTTCTTTATGTAGGATTAGTGTTGAATTTTCAGTGTTATCAACAATTTCTTTCTTCAGAATTCTACTCGATGCTGACATTGAACTTATTAACATTGGCTGATTTCTGTATAATGCTGATGCTTAACTTTGTTTACGGCTTCTTCATTGGCCGTTCTTTATGTAGGATTAGTGTTGAACTTTTAGAGTTTCTTAATTGGCTATTATCTATATAAATCATGTTTAACTTTAGCTTTCAGTATCTAACAAAGATTTCAGTTTTCTTATCAAATGTTTATGGCATGAGTGGTTCTCTCTCACAGGGGAAGTGTTACATATGACACATGTAGCAAGAGGATTGGATGCTGAAGGTGTGTTACTGATAGATGTTGTCATCAATGGAGAAGTGCCAGTGTTTGCTCCTGACACTCAAGTAGAGATTGATCCTTATGAAGGTAATTTTTTTATCTTTGACTGATCTAGCATTAATTACTTAAAGCTGTAGGAGTGGAATTTTTAACGGGTGGTTTCTTCTGTGTTGTGGGGTTAGGTGTTGAAAGTATGGTCTTCTCACGGAGTTCACGGGTTAATTTGTGATGTTACACCATCATGACAACTGTGTGATGGTTGAGGAAAGTGACCATGGGTTGATTGTGATTTTTAACGGGTGGTTTCTTCTGTGTTGTGGGGTTAGGTGTTGAAAGTATGGTCTTCTCACAGAGTTCATGGGTTAATTTGTGATGTTACACCATCATGACAACTGTGTGATGGTTGAGGAAAGTGACCATGGGTTGATTGTGACTGTGATGTTTGGGGAGAATGACCATGGTTTGATTGTTGCATGATATCATCATTGTGACTGTGTTGTTTGGTTGTCTATGTGGTGTTTAGGGAGAGTGACCATGGTTTGCTTGTTACATGACATCATCATTGTGACTGTGTTGTTTGGTTGTCTATGTGGTGTTTGGGGAGAATGACCATGGTTTGCTTGTTACATGACATCATCATTGTGACTGTGTTGTTTGGTTGTCTATGTGGTGTTTGGGGAGAATGACCATGTTCTGTCTTGTTCTATTTACACAGTAACTGTCTTGTTCTATTTACACAGTTACTGTCTTGTTCTATTTACACAGTAACTGTCTTGTTCTATTTACATGGTAACTGTCTTGTTCTATTTACACAGTAACTGTCTTGTTCTATTTACACAGCAAC
>NW_013682854.1:0-2415 GCF_000517525.1 Limulus polyphemus | reverse complement strand
GGAGAACTAGATATTGTTGGACTAATAGACAATACCGTTATCCAATGCTGTAGAATTTGTATATTGTTGGACTAATAGACAATACGTTATCCAGTACTGTAGAAGTAGCATATTGTTGGACTAATAGTTTACAATACTGTTGAAATAAGATATTTTTAGAATAATGCACAATACATTGTCCAATATCGATGCAATAAGATATCGTTAAAGTAATAGATAATACTTTATCCAATAATGGTGAATTAGGATAGTGTTGGACTATTACACAACACGTTATAATAGTGAAGTAATATATTTGTGGACTAATAGACAATCATTGCATTATCCAATATTGATAAAATAGAATATTGTTGGACTATTAAACAATGTGTTTCCGAGTACTGGTGAAGTGGAATAATACCTGCTTCAATTGCCGAAGCGAGTGTGTATCAAGTTTTATAGGGCTACGATTCTTTATAGTAGGTGTCTGTGACTTGATGAAGATAAATTTCAACAATAAACAAACAACAAACAGTTCACTTGTTTTAAAATGATATATTAAAACAAGTGAAACATATATACAAATGTTCATTACGCAGTTAAATCCAGAGCTTTAATTAATCCTGTTTTTTGTCAAAGTCCACACAGACTAGTTCAGTTACTTTATAACACAATTGACAGACGAATTATTCTTCTATACTGTGTTATTACAATACAATAGGTGATAAGTTCACTTACGTTACACTTTTGGTTACCACAGTTGTATCCAGATCTTTAAATACTTGTCTCTTTTCGTCAAAAGTCCACACAGGTTTGTTCAGTTACCTTAGAACACTATTAGCAAAACAAACTATTCTTCTCTACTCTGTTGTTACAATACAATCGGTGATAATTTCACTTTAAAGAAAATCGCCACTATACGCTCTTCACGGCTAAAATTACGATCACCCAGTCTATATCTATCTTTATCTTTTTTTTTTTTACTAATTTTAAGACACATATATGTATACTCTCAACAGCAATCTAGAACCTTCTACACACAACTAGATATTATATGATGCAACACTTAAAGCAACGAGAAGAATTCAAATGGTTTGAGTAACATGACGTCAATTCATAATTGAACTAAACAACAAATGATTCGTAAACACTTACGCAAGCATAACTATCGCTTCTAAAAATGGCTTACTTTAACGTGCGCACTATATAAGCTGAATACAAGTCTCGTATTAAACTTAAAATGAACAGTTGTGTATATCTAACCGAGTGAAAGATTCAAAACTTAATACTGGAAAGAAGATTTATCTACTCATCACCTGGTATCTTGAAATGATTAAATGTACAGCGTATAGATATCAAAACATGTTGTATTGAAACCAACATCTTATTCCTGTGATTTAGTAATGGCGCTCTTTTGATAAAGAGAAAATATGTTGTTATTAAATAAAAGTTTGGATACGGCCTGAATGGGTAATGAAGAAAGCTTCATTCCAATTCAAGCCGTCTCCAAACTTTTATTTTCTAAAAAGTGGGATCCTCGTCATTAAATTTAATGCCGATATTAAAAAACTACCGGAACGCTTTTATCCTTTCATAAAAGTTTAATTAAAATACATATTAATTGTAAGATTTTTTAATAAATAAAAAACACTTTTTTAATGAAGAGCAATATTATCCAATAGAAAAAGTTAAAATAAAAATGCCACGCACGAGATCATTGGAAGTTTAGTCTATAATTTCCTCGAACAGAAACATAGGTTTATTACATGTAATATTTTACCCAGGCTATGTAATCTGGGAAGTTAATTAAGAAATGAACAAGACGTTAGTGAAACTCTAGTTTGTGTCAGCTGCCTTTGACTCGATCAGGAAATACTTTTTTTTTTCTAAATGGTGTCGAGTCAGGAAATTGAAAGCAGAAAATGAGTAACTCAATCGTGAAATCGAAAGTAAACCAGCATGAAAACAAGAAGCTGGATAATCTAGAAACGTGAAAGAAGTGGAGTCCCATAACATTGTAATCACCGAAAATGGTTATGTAAATATTTACATTGACTTCGCTTTATACTATAATAGCTTCATGTCCAAATGACAGCTAATCAGCTATAGAAAATAACTACAAGTTCACTCATTCAGGAACAGTTAGGCAGAGTGTGATCTGGTGAGGTTGAGAAAAACAAGACATCAGAGAGAAGGAATATACTATCGAAGGAGAGAATTGAAAATCTGAACAACAAGTGAAATGGAATATACGATCATAGGAGAGAAGTGACATGGAATATAAGTCAGAAGGAGAGAAATGTAGAGCAAGACAACAGGTGAGACGGGATATAAGTCAGAAGGAGAGAAATGTAGAGCAAGAAAACAGGTGAGACGGGATATAAGTCAGAAGGAGAGAAATGTAGAGCAAGACAACAGGTGAGACGGGATATAAGT
>NW_013682853.1:0-2418 GCF_000517525.1 Limulus polyphemus | reverse complement strand
GACAGATAGATAATATTTTGAAGGGCACTATATAGACAGATAGATAATATTTTAAAGGGTACTATATAGATAGATAATATTTTAAAGGGTACTGTATGGACTGATAATATTTTAAAGTGTACTGTATGGACAGATAGATAATATTTTAAAGGGTACTGTGGGCTGGAAATAAATTGAGTAACCATTTTAGGTTATTGAACTCCAGAATTAAAGAAACATAACAGAAACAAGGGAAGCATTTATTAATCTCGTGCGCATCAGGATTTGACCTGCTACAAAAATAATAACAGTAACGTTTTCATTACTAAACAAAAATCATAAAAACT
This sequence comes from Limulus polyphemus, assembly GCF_000517525.1. Classification (NCBI taxonomy): domain Eukaryota; kingdom Metazoa; phylum Arthropoda; class Merostomata; order Xiphosura; family Limulidae; genus Limulus; species Limulus polyphemus. The sequence goes on along the minus strand of NW_013682853.1, from coordinate 2,092 downwards.
CGGTTAATTACGTTATGAAATTAAAAGTGGTTTCATTTGGTTTCAGCGTATGGAAAGTACTGTATGCACATAAGTATGTCTGAAGGCTTACAACACTAAAAATATGGTTTCGACACAGATAGCTCATTGTATAGCTTTGTGCCTAAGGACAAACAAACAAAACATAATAATATCCCTTTATGTGACACATACAGAACTTTTTAAACACTGTGACACATTATGACTTTTAAACCGTAACACATATAGGACTTTTTAAACATTGTGACACATTATGACTTTTAAACCGTGACACATACAGGACTTTTTAAACACTGTGATACATTTCGAACTTTTTAAACTTTGTGACACATTTCGAACTTTTAAACACTGTGACACATTATGACTTTTTAAACCGTGACACATACAGGACTTTTTAAACATTGTGACACATTATGACTTTTAAACCGTGACACATACAGGACTTTTTAAACATTGTGACACATTATGACTTTTAAACCGTGACACATACAGGACTTTTTAAACACTGTGATACATTTCGAACTTTTTAAACTTTGTGACACATTTCGAACTTTTAAACACTGTGACACATTATGACTTTTAAACCGTGACACATACATGACTTTTTAAACACTGTGATACATTTCGAACTTTTTAAACTCTGTGACACATATCGGACTTATATACACTGTGACACATCGGACTTTTAGATACATTCTTATGAACTTGCTCGTTAGTTCATGACTTTTGTTGGTTAAAGGGTCTCTCATAAGACATGAGATAAATAAATAAAATTCCATCAATATTGTAATTAATTTCACTATCTAACGCTGGGGTCTTTTATGTATTTCACATAGAAAATGAATAATTTGACTAGATTTTCTTGGAGTTCTGTAAATTAAACACTGTATTAGTTAAAACATACTTTTACGGAGTCGGTAATGTTAGGGTTAAGTGAAACTTGTATTAACACATAGCGTATGTGTTTGTTTGTCAGGCAAATTATTTTAAATTATTTGTGATGCCTCTTTGATATTCAATTGTCGTAAATTTGTTTTGTTTTGTTGAATTTCGCGCAAAGCTACTCAAGGGCTATCTGCGCTGGCCGTCCCTAATTTAGAAATGATAGACTAAAGGGAAGGCAGTTATTTAACACCATCTATCGCTCGTTGGGATGTGCGTGCGTTATAAGAGTAACGATCAAACCCCACTATCTGATTGTAGTAGCCCACGAAATTGCGATGGACTACTCTAATCAAATAGTGGGATTTGTTCCTCACTCTTATAACGCATCCCCAAAACGCAGAACGCGAATTTTTTTGGGAGAGTGTGGATGAAGTGGTAACGAAGCGCGAACCTCGGATATTTATACTCCAGCAAACATAGGTTAGAAATATTCCTTTTTTTGTGGTTTGATGATGGAGGACATATTCCATAAAAAAAAGTAAACTATTAGGCTAATTTATTAAACATACAGAGAAAACATGTAATAACAGAGTAGTAAAACCATTTATTTTGTGTGTAATTACCAAGTTTGAATTACTGTAACCATGGTGATGGTACTCTTCCGGAAGGTTGATTCTATTGTATCGAGAAATGAAGTAATCCAGTCAACTGCATCTTTATGGTGAAAATGAGAGCGAGGCACCGGTATTACATATATTACCCAGAAAATTGTAAAGATCAACATTTATCATTTGAGTACCCTTGCAATTAACGACACTTTCGGCCATAATCCCAATAATATATCTCACGAGGTTCCGCCAGCTTAGGAAATTTAGGTTAGAATTAAATCCAAATGATAAGCTAACAATGCAAAATAATCATAATAATAAATTGTATGTAATAAAAATATATAAATGGAAATTACAAGCATACTAAACAGATGCTTTTATTTTCTGAATCAATATAATTGTGGCGTTATTTGTCCTCAAGTCTACTGAGATGTAGCTTGAAAGTTGGCTTAAAAAGCAGCGAGCATTTCTTGGTGCTTAAATGACGTATTGTTTACTTTTAAATATTTTGCTGTATTAGTTCTAATCGTACGTTTTCGAAATTATTTAATTTATTTAAAGATTCTTATTGTTTAACACTT
>NW_013682852.1:2160-3346 GCF_000517525.1 Limulus polyphemus | reverse complement strand
AATGTTGCAGGGTTGAAAACATATACTAAACCTTTTACATGGATAAAAGTTATATGCTTTAACTTTTCTAAGTCCTTAAGCTAGCATGTATTGATTTCTGTGTGGAAGGTGACCTATTTAAACAGGTGATGCAGAAACTTGCAACTGACTTGAAATAATTATAATTGTATTTTGGCTAGTGGTTGAAGTATGTAATCTAAGATTATGAGGTACCACACTCTGGCCTGTCTGACTATAAAACTGGAGTATTTCAATGCTTTGTCTCTTTGTTTGCTGATCTTTGTTTTCATCTTTATTTTGTGTTGGGTCTCTTGTTTTCAACTTTTAATATTGCCCTTTGTCTCAACAAAAAGACTGTAGGCATTCAGATTAGAAGCCTGACAGTAAGTTGGAAATTATTAAAACATACACAGTTTTGTGAATAACATTTTTTTTGTTTATTTGTTTTCTTTTGCTCACCATGTTCAATTTATTCTTTCCATAACAGTCCTGAACCTTCATTTTGTTTACTACTTTTAATTACCTGTGCCTGAATACAATAGACTGGTTAAAAGTAAAAGTTGGTGCTGTGAACAGGATTGTTATTGGAATTTTGTTCTAAATATACTTCTTTTTTTAGTGGACTCTTGTACAGCAGTATATGTAAATTGTACTGTCATGGAATATAATTTTTTGAGATCATATAAAACCTATGATGGAAATAAATGAAATATGGTGGTAGTGAAAACTTGATCCAAGAATGCAGAGAGATTTGGAATGAGTGCTCTTCTGGATGCAATGCTTTCACTGACCATGGTGAGAGCAGTGTCCATATACTCAAGAGGCTGATGTGTGCTTTGTTCGAAAATCCCATGTGACCATAACATTACTTAAAGTGGTTACATCTCACATGCAGGAGCAAAGAGAAGTAGAAAAGCATCCTGATGGTGGAAGTGAGTGGCGTGAAGTTCCAAAATTACTGGCGTGCTCTAAATTGGAATTAAAAGTTACACTTTAATGTTTGTAGGCATCATGAGATGCTGAATGGATCCACCACTATCACAGAGAGTAGTGAGAAGGCTCTTCACTTCCTCCAAAATCTGTTGGATAATAGCAAGGTGCCACTTGCTCTTCCCAGAAGCACTACAATGAAACATATCAGACTTTGTTCAGTACACATCTTGGCCAACAAGAGATACCAACAAAA
>NW_013682852.1:0-1232 GCF_000517525.1 Limulus polyphemus | reverse complement strand
TTTGACTAGTGGTTGAAGTATGTAATATAAGATTATGAGGTACCACACTCTGGCCTGTCTGACTATGAAACTGGAGTATGTCAGTGCTTTGTCTCTTGGTTTGCTGATCTTTGTTTTCATCATTATTTTGTGTTGGGTCTCTTGTTTTCAACTCTTAATACTGCCCTTGGTCTCAACAAAAAGACTGTAGGCATTCAGATTAGAAGCCTGATAGTAAGTTGGAAATTATTAAAACGTACACAGTTTTGTGAATAACATTTTTTTTGTTTATTTGTTTTCTTTTGCTCTCCATGTTCAATTTATTCTTTCCATAACAGTCCTGAACCTTCATTTTGTTTACTACTTTTAATTATCTGTGCCTGAACACAATAGACTGGTTAAAAGTAAAAGTTGGTGCTGTGAACAGGATTGTTATTGGAATTTTGTTCTAAATATACTTCTTTTTTTTAGTGGACTCTTTTACAGTAGTATATGTAATTTGTGCTGTCATGGAATATAATTTTTTGAAATCATATAAAACCTATGATGGAAATATGTAAAATATGGTGGTAATGAAAACTTGATCCAAGAATGCAGCAAGATTTGAAATGAGTGCTCTTCTGGATGCAAAGCTGTTACTGGCCATGGTGAGAGCAGTGTCCATATACTCAAGAGGCTGATGTGTGCTTTGTTGGAAAATCCCATGTGACCATAACACTACTTAAAGTGGTTACATCTCACATGCAGGAGCAAAGAGAAGTAGAAAAGCATCCTGATGGTGGAAGTGAGTGGCATATAGTTCCAAGATTACTGGAGTGCTCTAAATTCAAATTAAAAGTTACAATTTAATGTTCCTAGGCATCATGAGATGCTGAATGGATCCACCACTATCACAGACAGTAGAGAGATGTGTGCTGAACAAAGTCTGATATGTTTCATTGTAGTGCTTCTGGGAAGAGCAAGTGACACCTTGCTATGATCCAACAGATTTTGGAGGAAGTGAAGAGCCTTCCTGGCCATCAAGAGATACCAACAAAACTTAAAAATACATCTAGTAGCAGAAGTCAAAATGGGATGTAATGACATACTGTGTCAATATGATGGCATCATTGCATTGACGAATGAGCCTGATAATACCAGATTCATCAGTATGTGCACAATTCTGGACCACAATAAGATGATGAAGGACTTCCTGGAACATTTGGGATGGATTTTGGTTGAGAAGTAGGCATTCAGAGCTTATGGTGATATTA
>NW_013682851.1:0-2419 GCF_000517525.1 Limulus polyphemus | reverse complement strand
AGCACTCTAAAGTCTTAAGTCATATAGTACCTTGAACAGGCCTACTTATGAACCAAGTGAGTTTTAGACCTGTATTGAAATAAAGCCCACAAGTGTCTTACACATTATGAAATAAAGCCCACAAGTGTCTTACACATTATGATGGTTTGTTTGTTTTACAGGAAAACTATATGTAGCTATCTGCTGTTTCTACTGCGGGAAATCGAAACTCGGATTTGAGCGTTGCAAATACCTAGATTTACTGATATCTCATCGGGGGAGGGACCGTATAACAGGCCGTACTAAATACGCTCTCGGTTCGTACAGTCATTAAAGTTTTCTGCGAGAGCTTCGACGTGAATTGTGAAGTATGGACACTATTACTACCACAATTGAAAAAACAATATAGAAGATGACTTACAATTTTTAATGAAAACGTGATTGCAACCATAGGCTTTATCACACTACAGAACAAGCGCATATATAAGTCCAAGAGATTTTACATGCTGTTTGATCAGTATATGGTTAGAAACGAAAATTAGGAAACGTCAGAAGATGTAAATTATGTATATTGTTGTTTTGTTTATAAGTTGGCCGAAACGTGTATATAATGAAATACTTACTTTTCTGTGAATATTTTTAGGATCTGAAAAATGTTCGGTGTAAGCACTACTTAACCAGACGTAAAACTAATTTTGATAATTTAGTATAATTTACAACATTAAACTAGTATATATATAATTTTAAATGAACATGACAACATAATTTGTCCTAAATTCTATGGTTAGGACCACGGTTTATTTCAGCTTGGTGTAACCGTCAGCTTTGGATTTTGTGTTATACCAATACAGTTTTTTTTTTGTATGGAGACATTCACTGAGGCCTAGAGTCAGTATCCTTTCTGTCAGTTCAAATGCTGTGCAATTATGTTGTCATGTTCACATTCACCGAGGCGTAGAGTCAGTATCCTTTCTGTCAGTTCAAGTGCTGTGCAATTTTGTTGTCATGTTCACATTCACCGAGGCCTAGAGTCAGTATCCTTTCTGTCAGTTCAAGTGCTGTGCAATTATGTTGTCATGTTCACATTCACCGAGGCCTAGAGTCAGTATCCTTTCTGTCAGTTCAAGTGCTGTGCAATTATGTTGTCATGTTCACTTTCACCGAGGTCTAGAGTCAGTATCCTTTCTGTCAGTTCAAGTGCTGTGCAATTATGTTGTCATGTTCACTTTCACCGAGGCCTAGAGTCAGTATCCTTTCTGTCAGTTCAAGTGCTGTGCAATTATTTACTTGTTCCATTTATGAAAACGGTTTCTATTTTTTTGCTCAGAGTTTTTGAAAGAGCACTTTGTTTATAAAAACTACTTTCAGAAACGCTTGTTTTTCTCTTTTACTTGAGTAGCGTTTCAGGTGTATATATATACTCTGCTTGGCCTTTAACATTTTGTTCTGACCTCACCATCAGCAACGTTTGGAATGGATACTCTTTGTCCGAAATAACTGCTTAACGTCTAACCTTCTGCCATGACCTCATCATGATCGACGTTTCGGATGGATACTCTTCCTCAGGCTTCACTACTTGGTACCTAACATTCTGCCATGACCTCATCATGATCGACGTTTCGGATGGATACTCTTCCTCAGGCCTCACTACTTGGCACCTAACCTCCTGCCGTGACCTCACTTGGAGCAACGTTTCGGATGGATACTCTTCCTCAGGCTTCACTACTTGGCACCTAACCTCCTGCCGTGACCTCACTTGGAGCAACGTTTCGGATGGATACTCTTCCTCAAGCTTTACTACTTGGCACCTAACCTCCTGCCACGACGTTACCTTGAACAAAGTTTCGGGTGGATCCTCTTCGTGTAGAATCACTCCTTGGCACCTAATATTCTGTACTAACTTTATCTTGAACAACGATTCGCCGGAAAATTCACGAGGTTTCACTAATTGAGAGTAACCTTCTGTACTAACCTAATTTATATATGCAAAATATATTCATTTAGCAATGTCTTGCGGTATATTGTTTATATACGTTTTAGATATTCGTGTTACTTATTTTCTAATTACATTATTTACATTTTTATGATACGACAGAGAAAGAGACTACTTTGTAATGATAGCGAATGTCATATTTTTATCGTGAGTTAAAGTTTGCAGTAATAATAATTTGAAGTACACCTCAAAAGTATTTTCTTTCATAATTAGGTACTACCTTTCTTTATAATTTATTCTAGAACAATAAAGAGTCTTCTTGTTGTTATTCGTAACAAGTAATTAAATTGAAACATATTAATAACGGTAATAAACGACCTTATAATACCAAATTTGTTATTTTTATTTTTTAATTGGACACTCAACGTTGTGCTTTACAGCTTCTTCTGGAGCGTTCGATTAAAACACAAACCATAACTGACAGTACAAAGCTTCGGGCTGTTTAAA
>NW_013682850.1:0-2419 GCF_000517525.1 Limulus polyphemus | reverse complement strand
ATATACAACAACCAACATATTGTACGTTACACAGAAGAGCAAGACTAGACTTTAACCATCTAAAAGACCAGGGCTAGACTTTAAAAGTCTAGAAAAGAAAAGCTAGACTTTAACAGTTTAGAAGAGCAAGGCTAGACTTTAACCGTCTAGAAAAGCAAGGCTACACTTTAACAGTCTAGAAAAGCAAAGCTAGACTTTAACAGTTTAGAAGAGCAAGGCTAGACTTTAACCGTTCTAGAAGAACAAGGCTAGATTTTAACCGTCTAGAAGAGGAAAAACTAGACTTTAACAGTCTAGAAAATGCACGGCTACACTTTAACAGTGTAGAAGAGCAAGGTTAGACTTTAACAGCCTAGAAAAGCAAGGCTAGACTTTAACCGTCTAGAAGAACAAGGCTACACTTTAACTGTCTAGAAGAACAAGTCTAGACTTTAACCGTCTAGAAGAACAAGGCTAGACTTTAACCGTCTAAAGAGCAAGGCTAGGCTTTAACAGTCAAGAAGAACAAGGCTAGACTTTAACCGTCTAGAAGAACAAGTCTAGACTTTAACCGTCTAGAAGAACAAGGCTAGACTTTAACCGTCTAAAGAGCAAGGCTAGACTTTAACAGTCAAGAAGAGCAAGGCTAGACTTTAACAGTCAAGAAGAACAAGGCTACACTTTAACCGTCTAGAAGAGCAAGTCTAGACTTTAACTGTCTAGAAAAACAAGGCTAGACTTTAACAGTCTAGAAGAGCAAGGCTAGACTTTAACAGTCTAGAAGAACAAGGCTACACTTTAACCGTCTAGAAGAGCAAGTCTAGACTTTAACTGTCTAGAAAAACAAGGCTAGACTTTAACCGTCTAGAAGAACAAGGCTAGACTTTAACCATCTAGAAGAGCAAGGCTAGACTTTAACAGTCAAGAAGAACAAGGCTACACTTTAACCGTCTAGAAGAGCAAGGCTAGACTTTAACAGTCTAGAAGAACAAGGCTAGACTTTAACAGTCTAGAAGAGCAAGGCTAGACTTTAACCGTCTAAAGAGCAAGGCTAGACTTTAACAGTCTACAAGAACAAATCTAGACTTTAACCGTCTAGAAGAACAAGGCTAGACTTTAACAGTCTAGAAGAGCAAGGCTAGACTTTAACAGTCTAGAAGAGCAAGGCTAGACTTTAACCGTCTAGAAGAACAAGGCTAGACTTTAACCGTCTAGAAGAACAAGGCTAGACTTTAAAAGAGCAGTTTGAGTCCAGTATTGAAACTGAACCAAATAATATTTCTGGAAATTGAAATGATGCAACTATTACACTTTCGTCAGAATGACTTGATGTAAATTCATCTCTTTCACTCCATTATAGTAGAATTAATATATTTCTGTTTGTTCACAACAAGTTTATAGCACATATTACAATTTTTTGTTTTAGTTTCTGTCAGTTGACGGCTCCTAATCACTCGCCCAATGATCTCCGAAAGATCAGTCACGTATTCAGCTTTTTTTGTTGAGTGAGAGTCTCATGGCAATAGATACTACGGTTCTTCTCGACCTCCATGATGAAACTGGAGTTTAAATGTTTGGTTCTCAAACACACAGGAAAAAAAGGAAGGTTTATGTTTCAAGACAAAATGGAAAAATCCATCTTAAGTGCAACTTTTGTAAAATTAGGACATTTTTCAGTGTGATCCTGCTAGCTCCAGAACTGTAATAGGAGTTAGCTGGACATACATACATACAAACCTAGAAGCTGATATAATATGACATTACTGTTTCAAAGGAGAAGAAAACCCGAATTTTATTCAACCATATATTGTCATTTGAAAAATGAGTTTTCTTTGTTCGTTTGTTGAAAAAGGCCTTCAAGCATTCCCATAGTAACCAAGTTTAAATGCTCGTCTAGCGTGATTGCGTGATTTCCGACGTAACACCATGTGTCGATAATCAAACATCTAAGAAATGCAATTAGACATACAAACGTAAACCGTGAAACAATGTCTGTGCTACTTAGTACTGTAACATAAAATTGGATCTTCTAGTGTACTGGTGAGAAGATGGCTTAACATATCTTGTAGTATCAGAGATATGTCATACTAGAGGAATATCATGCTGAAAAAATGTAATACTAGAGGAATATCGTACTAAAGGTATGTCATACTAGAGGAATATCATGCTGAAAAAATGTCATACTAGAGGAATATCGTACTAAAGATATGTAATACTAGAGGAATATCGTACTAAAGATATGTAATACTAGAGTTGTATCGTACTAAAGATGTAATACTAGAGGAATATCGTACTAAAGATATGTAATACTAGAGTTGTATCGTACTAAAGATGTAATACTAGAGGAATATCGTACTAAAGATATGTTATACTAGAGGAATATCGTACTAAAGATATGTCATACTAGAGGAATATCGTACTAAAGATATGTAATACTAGA
>NW_013682849.1:1051-2673 GCF_000517525.1 Limulus polyphemus | reverse complement strand
AGTAAGGCTAAAGATGAGTATGGTGGTTATAAATTCGGTAAATATAGTTACACCTAGGTGTTCATGGAGTATTTGTTCCAAGTAAGGCTAAAGATGAGTATGGTGGTTATAAATTCGGTAACTATAGTTACACCTAGGTGTTCATGGAGTAGTTTTTCAAAGTAAAGCTAAAGATGAGTATGGTGGTTATAAATTCGGTAAATAGAGTTACAACTAAGTATTCGAAGAGTTGTTGCACCAAATAACGCTAAAGATGTGTATGGTGGTTACAAATTCGGTAACTAGAGTTACAGCTAGGTGTTCGTGGAGTGGCTGTACCAAATAACGCTAAAAATGAGTATGGGGTTATAAATTCGGTAACTAGAGTTAAACATAAGTGTTCCTGGAGTAGTTTTGCCAAGTAAAGCTAAAGATGAGTATGGTGGTTATAAATTCGGGAAATAGAGTTACACTTAGGTATTCGTAGAGTTGTTGCACCAAATAACGCTAAAGATGTGTATGGTGGTTACAAATTCGGTAACTAGAGTTACATCTAGGTATTCGTGGAGTTGTTGTTCCAAATAACGCTAAAGAGAATATGATGGTTATATATTCGGTAACTAGAGTTAAACCTAAGTGTTTATGGAGTAGTTTTGCCAAGTAAAGCTAAAGATGAGTATGGTGGTTATAAATTCGGTAAATAGAGTTACAACTGAGTATTCGAAGAGTTGTTGCACCAAATAACGCTAAAGATGAGTATGGGGGTTATAAATTCGGTAACCAGAGTTAAACATAAGTGTTCATGGAGTAGTTGTACCAAGTAAGGCTAAAGATGAGTATGGTGGTTATAAATTCTGTAACTAGAGTTACACGTAGGTGTTCATGGAGTTGGTGTACCAAATAACGCTAAAGATGAGTATGGTTTACACATTCAGTAACTAGAGTTACACCTAGGAGTTCATGGAGTAGTTGTGCCAAGTTAGGCTAAAGATGAGTATGGTGGTTATAAATTCGGTAAATAGAATTACACCTAGGTATTCGTGGAGTTGTTGTATCAAATAACGCTATAGATGCGTATGGTGGTTAAAAATACTGTAATTAGAGTTACACCTAGGTGTTCACGGAGTATTTGTGCCAAGTAAGGGCTAAAGATGAGTATGGTGGTTATAAATTGTGTAACTATAGTTACACCTAGATGTTCGTGGAGTTGTTGTACCAAATAACGCTAAAGATGAGTATGTTGGTTAAAAATTCGATTACTAGAGTTAACCTAGGTGTTCGTGGAGTTGTACCAAATAACGCTAACGATGGGTATGGTGGTTATAAATTCGGTAACTAGAGTTACACTTAGGTGTTCGTGGAGTTAGTGTACCAAATAACGCTAAAGATGAGTATGGTGGTTATAAATTCGGTAAATAGAATTACACCTAGGTATTCGTGGAGTTGTTGTATCAAATAACGCTATAGATGCGTATGGTGGTTAAAAATACTGTAACTAGAGTTACACCTAGGTGTTCATGGAGTATTTGTGCCAAGTAAGGGCTAAAGATGAGTATGGTGGTTATAAATTGTGTAACTAGAGTTACACCTAGATGTTCGTGGAGTTGTTGTACCAAATAACGCTAAAGATGAGTATGTTGGTT
>NW_013682849.1:0-798 GCF_000517525.1 Limulus polyphemus | reverse complement strand
TTGTACCAAGTAAGGCTAAAGATGAGTATGGTGGTTATAAATTCCGTAACTAGAGTTACTCCTAAGTGTTCATGGAGTAGTTGTACCAAGTAAGGCTAAAGATGAGTATGGTGGTTATAAATTCCGTAACTAGAGTTACTCCTAGGTGTTCATAGAGTAGTTGTACCAAGTAAGGCTAAAGATGAGTATGGTGGTTATAAATTCGGTAACTAGAGTTACATCTATTTATTCGTGGAGTTGTTGTACCAAGTAATGCTAAAGAAGAGTATGGTGGTTACAAATTCGTTAACTAGAGTTACATCTAGTTATTCGTGGAGTTGTTGTACCAAATAACGCTAAAGAGAGTATGGTGGTTATATATTTGGTAACTAGAGTTAACCTAGGTGTTCATGGAGTAGTTGTACCAAGTAAGGCTAAAGATGAGTATGGTGGTTATAAATTTGTGTAACTATAGTTACACCTAGGTGTTCGTGGAGTTGTTGTACCAAATAACGCTAAAGATGAGTATGTTGGTTACAAATTCGGAAACTAGAGTTACACCTAGGTGTTCGTGGAGTTGTTGTACCAAATACCGCTAAAGATGCGTATGGTGGTTACAAATTCGGTACCTAGAATTACACCTAAGTGTTCGTGGAGTTGTTGTACCAAATAACGCTAAAGATGGGCACGAGTTACACATTCAGTAACTAGAGTTACACCTAGGTGTTCATGGAGTAGTTGTTCCAATTAAGCCCAGAGATGAGTATGGTGGTTATAAATTCGGTAACTAGAATTACACCTAGGTGTTCATTGGAGTAG
>NW_013682848.1:1620-3246 GCF_000517525.1 Limulus polyphemus | reverse complement strand
ACCTATAGAATGATTATTTTGATGATTTGATTCTGTGTAAGAATAAATTCTCAGTATAAACGATTTTTTATATCTAAGTTGAATAGAAGAAAAAAATCAATATTTTTACATATACAAAGATAAAATTTCTTTTAAGTGATCGTCATTGACTGTGTGAAGTTCTTGTGATGTCTTCTTTGAGTCATGATGTGGATGTTTTTGTTGACGAAAATCCGAATAAGAGTAGTATGAACAATTTCTGGAAACTTAAGGTACATGGGGACTCTGATCACAAAAATAACGTGGAAAGAACAACTCAATTCTAGATAGGTTACTCTGTTTATCTGAGAGAGCAGTCTGGTTTACTGGAATCAGAAATATGTTAAAGTGATTTTGGATTGAATCTGCATGCGAACAATAACTTTGAAATGACTCTGTATTTGGATGATAAATTTGGAATGACTCTGGATATGGATAACAAATTTGTAATGACTCTGGATGTCGATAATGATTTTGGAATGATTGTACATACGGATAATGATTTTGGACTGATCTGTATAGTGATATTTTTGACCCACCGAAGTTTGCTGTACTCCCGTAAAATTTAATCGTGGATACATTTCAGTTTGTCTAGGATATGTACGAACATTTTGAGCCTGTAAAATATTTTTATAGTTTTCCTAGGTCATTGAATGATTCAGCGGATTTAGACCAACGAGTAGTGTAGTATCCAGGTCTTATAACTGGCAGCGAATGGACTCAAATTAACTGGCTGTCCTGTTGTTTGAATATTTTGAAAAACACACAACTGTTGTTTAGGATAATCACAGTGATGTGCACCTTCACTAGGAACATGTTTGGAAATACGTGTTCGTGATGCTCCACTCTGACGTTGATATTTTAGATAGGAATTCGATGGTGGTGGCTCTTCTGAGTTGTTACTATTACGAATTAATTTTCGGGCCCTAAATGACATAGCCATTTCATCCATTGGTTGAATAATTAGAGATGTATTATTGTCTTCTATCAAGTTCTGCCATCTTTTACTAATCTTCTTAGCTTTATGATAAATCTCTAAACGGATGTTGACCTATTTATAATAATATCTATGTTAATTAGCTTCACAAAAATCTTTGACTACAAAAGTGTAGTTTTATAAATAACTTGCAGATTTTATTTGCATAGTTATCCGCTGATGATCAGAAATTCCTAATAATCTTCAAACATCTTTAAGTATAAAATCAAACTTATGTCAGGAGTAAACTGAATAATCCAAATATATTTTGTAGATAAACACAATCATCTAAGTTTCTGAGCTAAAACAAGATTATTGATCTGATCTTAAGCGTCGTATCTTAAGCATGCCTTTAAGGTTAAAAATACCGTAAAAAAAAAAAACTACTTGATAGAAACATAAAATAATTTTCACAATTCTGTTACTTATGTAACCCAAGAAGAATTCAGTAATACTCACGCCAGGAGGATTAACTCTTTCAGCTCCTGCCGGTTTTACCATTTTAGTAACGCTTATTGTTTCGACCTCTTGCTCATCACTTTTGATTTGTTTGTTTTTATCTTAATTATATTAATAAAACAATAATTAACATAACTTTCTAGCTATCGTTATATAAATATGATATGTTTAAA
>NW_013682848.1:0-794 GCF_000517525.1 Limulus polyphemus | reverse complement strand
CCACCCACCGCCAACTCTTGGGCTACTCTTTTACCAACGAATAGGGGGATTGAACGGCACATGATAACGCCCCCATGTTTGGTGGGATGCGGATTCGAACCCGCGACCCTCAGATTGTGAGTCGAGCGCCTTATCCACCTGGCCATGCCAGGCCATTTTCTTTTGTACTAAAGTAAAAACGGAAACAATTAATATGCTCCTAAATTATTTAAATCTAAGCATATTAGATTGTTACATTTACTTTTTAGTGTGGATTTATGGGTAATATATACATATAATAGATGTTTTATATTGTTGTTTCACCATCTGCGTTTTTATTCTTCAATTGACAATAATAGTGAAGTTTACACAGTAATTTCTTGTACATGAAAAATATAACTGAACATAATTGGAACATAATTCATTATAAAATATTTCATTTACACTACACAGATGTAAAAGATAAAGCAAAATTTAGAAATAAAAGTTTTAATCATCTATAAACATCATTTTCACACATTGATAAATACAGAAAAACTCTATAAACACTACCTGTAAAGCTCAGATTTTAGTAATTTATAAAGTAATATAAGATATTTTAATATTATTAATAACTAATCTTTTAAAACCAAATTTAATATTTCTCTTTAATTGAAATCTATCATTTAAACCACTTGAAGATTTGTATTGATAATTACAAGTTATTATAAGTATCCCCCCCTTTTGTACTAATGGAAACAATTACCAATTATATAGTATTAGAAATTTTGAAAAACGGTCAAGCCTGAGAAGAAATTGAGATAAAAAGAGGATTA
>NW_013682847.1:0-2420 GCF_000517525.1 Limulus polyphemus | reverse complement strand
CAAGCTACAACCAGTAAGGATGGAAACATGTAAAACCAAGCTACAACCAGTAACGATGGAAACATGTGGAATCAAACTACAACCAGTAAGGATGGAAACATGTGAAATCAAGCTACAACCGGTAAAGATGGAAACATGTAAACCAAGCTACAGCCAGTAAGGATGGAAACATGTGGAATCAAACTACAACCAGTAAGGATAGAAACATGTGAAACCAAGCTGCAACCAGTAAGGATGATGACACTTTGACTCCTGAATACTACAGCAGACCGAGATAATGATGAAAATGAAGGTGAGTAACTAATTATAGTGAAAGAAAAGAAGTCAAATCAGTGATATGTGAAACCAAAATAAATATGTGTCTATCCGAACACTGTACTCTATGTGAAAATATTTGACCGTAAGTTATTCGAATGGAACAGCTTGTTTGCACCCGTGAAACTTGTAATTATAAAGTATTATTTGAATTCCTGAGAGTCTCCCATTTACTTCGGCCCTTTGTGATTTTTTCTTTCTGAAAATTGGAAGAACATGCTTATAACTTAGTACAAATAAAATCATTTTAAACTAGAAATGCACACAATTATGGAGAAGTGTAATAGAATATTTTATTAAAAGCAGCCCCCCAGTAGCACAGCGGTATTTTTGCGGACATACAACGCTAGAATCCGGGTTTTGATACTCCTGGTGGGCTGCGAGCACACATAGTCCATTGTGTAGCTTTATGCTTAATTACAAACAATATGAAAAGCACGTGTTTTTAGACCCATCCCCCTTCTTCCAGTGGCTCAGCTGTAAGTCAGTTGCTTGTAACGCTAAAAACTGGGTTTCGATACCTGTAGTGAGCACAGCACTGACAGATCATTGTGTAGCTTTGCGCTTAATAACAAAATGTTTTGTATTTTGTCCCCGGTGGTTCACCATTCAGAGGTATTTCTGCGTACTCACAACGTTAAATGTAGGGGTTCCATACCCGTAGTGGGCACCGTAACGATACAACATCCTTTAGTTTTGTGCTTAAAAAAAAGAATACGTTTTAGACAACTCAAACTAATATATATATATATATGTATGTATACATGTTGGCCAAATCCAAACAATTTTTAGTTGTTGATGTAATTTGCGGAGGGGAGGGGAGACGAAGCTAAAACTTTTTTTTTCGAGTAGGTTAGTATCTTACGTTTATGTTTATATCCTGCACAATAATCACTTGATAAATAAGCGCCAAAGAGGAAAATCCATGAAATTACGTAATGGAAGATAATATATTTTGATTTTATACGTAGAACTGCATACATTGTTTAGCACGAAACAAAAACATGACATATAATAACTACTTATATCACAAAAATAATAATTTTTACTTGTTTCTGTAATTAATTGTAGTAAATTTTGTTATTGGCATTAGAAAAGGTGTTGTATGTGCTGCCATCTTTTCCCTTTTTACCAATACTTTAATACACTTTGTAAAGAAAGTCTTGAATGCCTGGAGTTCTGAATTGCACGTACAAAATTGTAAAACAGTATCAGTTATTTCACAAAATAAGTACAGAATGAAGGGTACTGGTTGGCTATACCTTTCTCATCATTTTCAGTATCAGTTATAACGTCAAGCATTACCATATTTGATTATTTATATTCCAACAGTATATGTCCATTCTATATCCCCTTGACAGAAAATGCTCTGTAGAAGTAGCCACAAACTACACACAACACATTTAGCAACACACCAAAACCAACACAAATAAAAAATAATGATCCTGGTTATAAATACAACCTTCCTATGTTTATTGAAACACTGCATTAAATAAAACAAGTAAAGAAAAAAAAACTTTTTTGCAAAAAAGGAAGTAAATGCAGGGATGGCTAATATCAATCCTTCATAACTAATGTAAACAAGATAGTAGGGATGTCATTTGCATCATCCCTACCTAATAGATAAAAATAGGATAAATTAACTCAGTTGTGATTAAATAGTTATATATATTGCTATATGTTAATTCTTGCTTGTGCTATTATGTAAGGATGATGCAAATGCCATCCCCACTATTTTGTTTACATTGTTTTTCAAGGATTATTATTAGCCATCCCTATATTTACTTCCTTCTTGTAAAGTTTTTCTTTACTTTACATATATATATGTATCATATATATCTAGTGGACTGAACATTAATAAACCTAGAATCAACCATTAAAATGTTGATTTATAGCACTTAAGTACTGGAGTATTGAATAAATAGGAAGTTGAAACTGTTATTTAGTATTAGTAAACAGAGAGCATTATTCTTTATTATTGAATAAATAGGAAGTTGAAACTGTTATTTAGTATTAGTAAACAGAAAGCAGTATTCTTTATTGTTGAATAAATAGGAAGTTGAAACTGTTGTTTGGTATTAATAACCAGAAAGTAGTATTCTTTA
>NW_013682846.1:0-2420 GCF_000517525.1 Limulus polyphemus | reverse complement strand
ACCAAGTTCTGTGACATCAATAACTCCATCATTACCACATATAACACCAAGTTCTATGACATCAATAACTCCGAGGAAAGTAAAATCAGTAAAATGTCTACACTCGTTTCTATTCTAAACTCTGTCCGTAAAATTTTTCAACAAGAAATATTTTGCTTGTTTTTGCTAGAGCTTGGAATGTCAGTTTGGAAATCAGTGGTTACCATGGTACCAGACTTTCCACACGGTGAGTACAAAACGATTTGTTTTTATTTTACGTATAGAATTATCCTTAGATTTGCTATTGGTGGAGTTTGTTTAGTATATTCCTAACCTCGCTTTTTATCACCCAAATTTTGTATGGGTTCGTTGGTTTCACAGTGGTTAAAATGCTTATCTAATAATGTGGACAGTGAATGAGACTTATAAAAAGGCCCATCTACTGCTAACATTTTATTGTATGTGTGTAACATTTTATTGTATTTGTGTAACATTTTATTGTATGTGTGTAACACTTTATTGTATATGTGTGTGTAACATTTTATTGTATGCGTGTGTGTGTAACATTTTACTGTATGTGTGTGTAACATTTTATTGTATGTGTGTGTGTGTGTGTAACTATTTTATTGTATGTGTGTGTAACTATTTTATTGTATGTGTGTGTAACTATTTTATTGTATGTGTGTGTAACATTTTATTGTATGTGTGTGTGTGTGTGTAACATTTCGCTCGAGTTTTAAAATGAACAAGAAATTATTGAAAAAAAGAACGTCAGAAGTTTAACCCATGTCTAAATGTTTGAGTTTCCCAAAGAACGTTCTATAGTAAAACTTCAGCTGTTATGTATGTTTAAAGAAAGAGAGGGTTTTCTTCTATAGTAAAGCTTCAGCTGTTATGTATGTTTACAGAAAGAGAGGGTCTGCTTCTATAGACCCTCTCTTTCTGTAAACATACATAACAGCTGAAGTTTTAATCCCTGGAGAATACACTCGATAGTACACCAGTATCTATCCCTGGAGAATACACTCGATACTACACCAGTATCTGTCCCTGGAGAATACATTCGATCATATATAAGTATATATCCCTGGATATATTACAAATCAACTCTGTTTTAATGTTACTGACCCTACTCTCAACAGCAACATTACATAGTTCACTTACAAATAGTGCACTGTACCACTAAAGACGATTTTCTGATGTCATATGCTTACTCCTTTACTCACTTTACTTACCTAGGGTTTAGGGTCAGTTTACACCTGTAAACATACATAACAGCTGAAGTTTTACCATAGAAGCAGGTCCCTGGAGAATACACTCGATCATATATCAGTATCTGTCCCTGGAGAATACACTCGATACTACACCAGTGTCTGTCCCTGGAGAATACACTCGATCATATATCAGTATCTGTCCCTGGAGAATACACTCG
This sequence comes from Limulus polyphemus, assembly GCF_000517525.1. Taxonomy (NCBI): domain Eukaryota; kingdom Metazoa; phylum Arthropoda; class Merostomata; order Xiphosura; family Limulidae; genus Limulus; species Limulus polyphemus. The sequence goes on along the minus strand of NW_013682846.1, from coordinate 1,009 downwards.
ATAGTACACCAGTATCTGTCCCTGGAGAATACACTCGATCATATATCAGTATCTGTCCCTGGAGAATACACTCGATACTACACCAGTGTCTAGATACTGGTGTACTATCGAGTGTATTCTCCAGGGACAGACACTGGTGTAATATCGAGTGTATTCTCCAGGGTCAGATACTGGTGTACTATCGAGTGTATTCTCAAGGGACAGACACTGGTGTAGTATCGAGTGTATTCTCCAGGGACAGACACTGGTGTAGTATCGAGTGTATTCTCCAGGGACAGATACTGATATAGTATCGAGTGTATTCTCCAGGGACAGACACTGGTGTAGTATCGAGTGTATTCTCCAGGGACAGACACTGGTGTACTATCGAGTGTATTCTCAAGGGACAGATAGTGATAAGGTAACAAGAGTGTTTTTTCGAGGGTAGATATTAATGTGATATCGAATTTTTGAGCAATTAAAATCATCGTTCTCTTGTAATTTACTTAAAATCTGTTCGCGGTTTAGACATCGAGTGACTTCGTCAGGTTTTGTAAATAAAGGCAGCAATTTTTAACATTATTCTGCTCCTCTGGAAACAATTAACTGTAATTATTGATTGAACATTGAGAAGATAGTAATTAAAGAAAGAGCTCCACGGAAAGTGTATCAGTTGGTCGGAGCAGATTTCGTATATATTATAATAACAATTAACCAAAAGCAAAACATTTCGTTATTGGATAAGGTAAAGAATATTCAGAATACAGTGTGGCGTAAATTATAATTACTGGTTCTCAAAAGTTTACTTACTTCAGTAAAAAAAGTGTGAAAGTTTGAAAGGTGTAAAAAGTGAGAAAAGGCAGTTTTCACACAGTAGGTTCTATATAACATTTTCATTCTTGAGATGAGCTACTAATCTTTGTGACACAAAAAGATTTTCGTTCTCGAGACACGTTACTAAGTTTTGTGACACAAGACAATTTTCATTACATTTTAAACTTTCTAGATTAGTTACTAAGTTTTGTGACAC
>NW_013682845.1:0-2421 GCF_000517525.1 Limulus polyphemus | reverse complement strand
GAGAGTAGGACTAGGCAGCATCTTTCTATGTATGGGTCACCATAACCTAATGAAGTGAGAGAGTAGGACTAGGCAGTATCTTTCTATGTATGGATTAGGTGATACACAGACAATGAAAATTTTCTCTAAATATACTCGTATTCTCGAATATATTTTCTAGAGAGCCACTTGTATATCCTGGTTTATATTCGTAGAATATCTGATATAATATGGAATTCCTCTGTAGAGTCACTTGTATAACGCAAATATTATCGGTAAAGTCACCGGTATAAAGTGGTTATTATCTGTAAAGTCACCGGTATAAAGTGGTTATTATCTGTAAAGTCACCGGTATAAAGTGGTTATTATCTGTAAAGTCACCGGTATAAAGTGGTTATTATCTGTAAAGTCACCGGTATAAAGTGGTTATTATCTGTAAAGTCACCGGTATAAAGTGGTTATTATCTGTAAAGTCACCGGTATAAAGTGTTTATTATCTGTAAAGTCTCCGGTATAAAGTGTTTATTATCTGTAAAGTCTCTGGTATAAAGTGGTTATTATCTGTAAAGTCTCCGGTATAAAGTGGTTATTATCGGTAAAGTCACCGGTATAAAGTGGTTATTATCTGTAAAGTCACCGGTATAAAGTGGTTATTATCTGTAAAGTCACCGGTATAAAGTGGTTATTATCTGTAAAGTCACCGGTATAAAGTGGTTATTATCTGTAAAGTCACCGGTATAAAGTGGTTATTATCTGTTGAGCCACTGTTATACAGTTTTCATTGTCTATTGACTCAGTAGTACACAGTGGTTACTGTCTGTTGACTCAGTAGTACACAGTGGTTACTGTCTGTTGACTCAGTAGTACACAGTGGTTACTGTCTCTTGACTCAGTAGTACACAGTGGTTACTGTCTATTGACTCAGTAGTACACAGTGGTTACTGTCTATTGACTCAGTAGTACACAGTGGTTACTGTCTATTGACTCAGTAGTACACAGTGGTTACTGTCTATTGACTCAGTAGTACACAGTGGTTACTGTCTATTGACTCAGTAGTACACAGTGGTTATTATCTCTTGAGACTTTATATCCTTACCTTTCAGTAGTCTGCAGCAAACTGGTAACTATGACTATAGGCGAGGTTGGACACACCCAGCAGTTGTAGCCAGAAGTGACGGCAGACCTTATCAACAGTCACCACCAGACCAGGTGAGAGATATTGCTCTTTGGAAGTATGAGCAGTTTACAATATCTAATATTTATGCCATTTTGGAAATCTTTTTTTTTCACATATATTTCAGATTGAAATTATAACATGGCACTCTAGAACTAAAAGAAAACATTTAACATTACATTGAGCTTCCAATAGTTTGTGACGTAATGATAAGTGTAACTTTTGTAGCTTCAGCGAATATTGACAAAGACCTTGTAATTCTAAGAACAATCATTATACTGCTTTAGACGAAGAGTACTTAAATATCTGTTTTGTACAACTGAATTTTGAAAGTTATGTTAATTCCTCGGTATCACGATTTGTCTATTTACTGTATATCACAATACCAAAGTGAATGTCTTACTTTGTTTTGAGAGGTTTTAGAGGACAAAGAGGGCCTGTAAGATTTGTCTCCTTTCAGAATCTTATTGCTTACATATATGTATATTATTTATACCACACAAATCTTAAAAAACACAAGAATGATTCGTGTCTATAATTTACCCATTTAAAAGCAATTTCATCCGTTTGTACCTCACAACAATAAACAATAGATTCAAGGATGAATAACCAAGTATATTGTAACAGAAAGGAGTTTGTACCTCACAACAATAAACAATAGATTCAAGGATGAATAACCAAGTATATTGTAACAGAAAGGATTCATCCTTGAATCTATTATTTAGTGTTGTGAGGTACAAACTCCTTTCTGTCCAAATGACTTTGCAGTATTGGGATCTAGAATGGGCATCGTCATTAGGTATGACAAATATTTTGTTGTGTTTCAAGTTCTGGAATTACCACCTCGGTACGTTTTAGACACAAAACCACTTCGGATGATTTTTGTCCTATTGGAGGTTGTCGAGATAACCCTTGTTCTATTGAATGTTGTTGGGATTTACTGTTGTTTTACTGGGTGTTATTGGGATAACCCTAATTCTATTGGATAATGTTGGGATTACGCTTGTATTGAACGTTGTTGGGATAACTGTCCTATTGGATGTTGTTGGGATAACTGTCCTATTGGATGTTGTTGGGATAACTCTTGTTCTATTGGATAATGTAGGGATTACTGTTGTCCTATTGGAGGTTGTTGGGATTACGCTTGTATTGAACGTTGTTGGGATAACTGTCCTATTGGATGTTGTTGGGATAACCCTTGTTCTATTGAATGTTGTTGGGATTACTGTTGTTCTGTTGAATATTTTTTGGGATTAACTGTTTTCCAA
>NW_013682844.1:0-2422 GCF_000517525.1 Limulus polyphemus | reverse complement strand
GCCTTTACGTAAATACTTATAATACATCCCTTAACGTACCCCGATGTAAATACTTATATTATAGATACTTTAACATGCCTTTACGTAAATCCTTATAATACATCCTTTAACATGACCCGATGTAAATACTTATATTATAGATACTTTAACATGCCTTTACGTAAATCCTTATAATACATCCTTTGACATGCCCCGATGTAAATACTTATATTATAGATACTTTAACATGCCTTTACGTAAATACTTATAATACATCCTTTAACATGCCCCGATGTAAATACTTGTATTATAGATACTTTAACATGCCTTTACGCAAATACTTATAATAAATCCCTTAACGTACCCGTACGTAAAAACTTGTAATACATCGAATTTTTGCGTAACATCACGTCAAACCTTATACAAAAATTATAAGACAACCCCTCACACTTGAATTTAAGTTACTTGAAATTTAGGTATTAAGTCGATAGAAATGTGCAACCTTTTTTTATTGTTTCTTAAATTAAATTTACGTATTTTAAACAAATTCTGTAGATTGTATTTTGAATAGTCTTAAGATATTTTTTGTTAATATTAACAATGAAATGTTTTGTCTAGTAATATTAATTTGTTTATTGGAATCTTCATTGGTTTGATGTATATCCAGTCTTCTTATATGTCTTGAACAAAACTTAGACTGATTAACTCATTGACATATAAGAAGACTGATATACATCAAACCTTGAACAAAACTTATACTGATTAACTTATTTGAAAATGGATAATGAATCGCTAAATGTTTGAATTTCTTGCGATCCGCTTTGTAACGTTACATTTTACGGCAACTATCCAGACAAGACCGTTAGAAAGACGATTATTACCGTAATATATGCCATTACAGTTTTCCAAAAAGAATGCTCCACATGTGCGCAACATCAGAGACAGTCCATCATTAAAACTTATGTACTCGGGTCGACTCTTAAGCTTCGTTTTTCATACTCCCCCACTACTAGAAACCAAGCAACCGTAACACTAGAAGTATGTTTCCTGGCGGCAGAAGAAGATAAATATGTACAGAAACTGTGCGTAAACCATTTTTCCAGCATAAAATAAACTGCTGACGTATAATTAATCATCAGAAAATTCCTTTTCACTTTGATACTGTTTGTTGACATTTTACATTGTAGCCTCCGATATGAGGAACACTTAACAGTAATAGAAATGTTGGTTAATGTTTGGGTTTTGTTATTAAGCACAAAGCTACACAAAGGTCTATCTGTGCTTTTCCTACCACGGGTATCAAAACCAGGTTTCTAGCGGTATAAATCCGTAGACATACTGCCATGCCACTGGGGGGGAGGAGGGCAAATGTTGGTTAATTGAAGAGATATAGGTGAACACAGAATAACAGTATATTTCCATGTATAGAATCAAATATATAATCTTTACTAGCTTTTCAATGATTTGGTCATTAATTAAAACTCTTTTTGTGGAGTCATTTTGAGTTAAATTGATAAGAAGCTGTCTAAAGGGGCTTGGTGTGACTTAGAAGTTAGCGTGCCCGAATTGTGAGTTTCTCTGTTCAAGGATTGAGTTTGTTGTCTTTAAAAATTGCTCGCACGTTGGGGCCACGGGTGAACTAGTTAATGTTCACTATTCGGTCAGTTAAGTGTTAGCCAAAAGTTGGCGGTTGATCCTGTTGATTATCTACTATCTTTCTGTATGTAACTTCAAAATTTGGGAAGAATATGGGCAGATAGTCCTTGTGTAGCTTTGCACGAAAATTCTAAAATATAACAACTGTTTAAAGATTATTAGTCACGAGCGTATTTCTGGAATAAACAAGAACTTCGGGAAAAGAAAGAGGCTTCAGAAGTTTAGTAGAACTCGCAACGTAATGAAATATTAAAACTAACTATTCATTATTTCAAGAATAGTTACAAGTAAGAATACGAACTGAAGCTAAGACCACACGAGCAGCTGGAAAGTTAACGAAATTGACTGGAGTGAGACACGGGTCGAAAGGAGTTTATTGGCACCTAATAACTTCCTCTTATGGCTACCGCCGAAACAACTAAAATCAATCTAGTTCTAAATAACAACAAACAAGAGATAACAATGACTTAATGGCTGTAATAAATGGTGTGATAAGTTTTCAAATAATACATTAGATATTAAAGTTTAGAACATTTACAAACGTTATTAATGATGACAAGCATAAACTCTTCAATTCAACTTATGGCACGAAACTTACCTAATCATATTGTTATTATTACATAATATCACAGTGCTATACGTAGAGTAAACCTTTATAGTGAAACGAAAAACAGCCTGAACTTTTAATTTCACTTCAAACCACAAAAGCAGTGATTTGGCAACGATAAGAAAAACCATTGTTATGGTTACAGACTGCTTATTTGTTGTGTGTGTGTGTATATATATA
>NW_013682843.1:1885-3302 GCF_000517525.1 Limulus polyphemus | reverse complement strand
CATAAATGGAAGTTAGGCATTGAAATTTTTTAGTTTAGAAAGATTTTTAAAAAATAAAACAAAGAAATCAGAAATATACATATTGAGTCGTTGGAAGAATAATATGTCTAAAACTATCTATTTATAAATACGCCTGATGATAGAGAATATTTTTTATAGTTTACATAATTTTCTAGAATAATATAAAGGCAGCTTGATAAGCCTTTTATGTAGCAGAAAAAACTACTTTAAGCAAGAGGAATATTTTAGACTTGCAATGAATGACATTATTAAAAATGTTTGGTTAATTAAAACTTGTAGCTGGGCGTTGCCTAGAGATTAGCATACCAGAGGGTAGATGGTTCCCGTCCCATTTCTGCAAAATTGTACTTCGAACTTTAGGGATGAAGATACGTTAAAAGAATGATGGTAAATTCTCACTATTCAATTAGTAAGAGCTCAAATGTTGGCGGTGGGTGCCATTGACCAGCTCTTTTTCTATAGTATATCAATTCCAAACTGGTGACAGCTGGAACAGATAGCCCTTGTGTCGTTTTGTGAGATTATCCGAAACAAACTCAGACTTGTTGTCTATGCCCCTGCCCCTCAGTGGCACAGTGGTATGTCTGCGGACTTAAAACGCTAGAATCCGGGTTTCGATACCAGTGGTGGGCAGAGCACAGATAGCCCATTGTGTAGCTTTGTGCTTAGTTACAAACAAACAAACCCTACGCCCAGATAATAGGAAAATACCTTCTCTAATTAAACTTAATTTACTTATCAAGTTATTGACATAATTATTACAAGTTATTTATTGACTAATTTTAACTATTCAATATTATAACACTGAAAGATGTTGTTCAGCGATTCTCTTTCGATTGGTAGTTAAAGAATATCGCCCGCCCTCGAGGGATCGAATTTTAAAGTATTTTGACAAACAGGAAATTTTACATAATTTAAAAACATATAATTCTATATGTATTTTTTAACACAAATCGCAGACATTCATAATTATTGATTGTATCTACAGTAAACAAGATAAAAGTTTGAGAGTGAACAAAATTAAGTTTAATATTTGATGATGCTCTATTTGAATTTTATCTACTTCATAATTTTGTTTGAAAATAAATAAATAAACAGTGTTATTTCGACACACAAATATTCAATATATTGTCCACAAATATGCACATAAAAAGCTCTTTCAGTTATACTGTCAATAAATTAATTTTTTACCTTCAAAAATACTAATAGTGACTAAAACGATTGTGAGACTGAAAAATGGATTGTTTTAGGAATGCTATTACAACTACTAGGACCACTCCTGTAGATAGACGTTTTTACCTCATAGGACAAATATACAGGAAATGTCAACGTCTTATAACAGCAGGATGTTTGGGATGAGCTTTCCCTTAAATAAAACGTTTACTTTAGTAAAATT
>NW_013682843.1:0-1005 GCF_000517525.1 Limulus polyphemus | reverse complement strand
GTCGGAACGAAGTTACGGAAAGTTAATTAACGAACGGAGACGTAACAAATTGGTGTCAGAGAGTGGGACAAAAAAAATGGCAATGAGAAGCGGCAAATCAAACTACAGCATAGCAGACTTGATGGCTGCAATACAAGAACAGCAAAAGAAACAAGAAGAATGAAAAGAGAAATTACAACAGTTGTTAGAGGAAAAAGAAAAGAAACAAGAAGAGAGACAAAAGCAGTTGCAAGAAAACCTGCAACAATGGCAGCTCGAACAACAAAATAAAAAAGAAGAGAAATTACAGCAGTTGTTGGAGGAGAAAAAAATAAGCAAGAAGAGAAATTACAGCAGTTGTTGGAGGAGAAAAAAAATAAGCAAGAAGAGAAATTACAGCAGTTGTTGGAGGAGAAAAAAATAAGCAAGAAGAGAAATTACAGCAGTTGTTGGAGGAAAAGAAAAGAAACAAGAAGAGAAATTACGGCAGTTGTTAGAGGAAAAAGAAAATAAACAAGAAGAACGAGAAAAGAAACAAGAAGAGAGATTACAGCAGTGGCAACTGTAACAAGAAAGGAGACAGGAAGAAAGACATGAGCAACTACAGGAAAACCAACAACAATGGCAAGAGGTACAAATGGAAAACATCAGTAAATTTAAAAGCGAATTAGATACGTTAAAGAACGATTTGTTGTGTGTTACACACGGAACATACATTGACCATCGACTTAATCAGCCCCAGACAATGGTAAGCCCCTTACAGAGCCCGCAGCTAAACCCTAATGCAGACATATTCAGTCCCGTTAGAAGTCACATCCCAGATATGAATGTCAGTAATAGGAGTGATCCAGTGCGAAGGAAGCCACAAAAATTCGATGGGAAGGCACCATGGGAAGCATATAGAGCACAATTTGAGCTACTAGAAGAGATGAATGGATGGACAGAGGAACAGAAAGCTGTATATCTGGCAACGAGCTTGAAGGCACAACCACCAGAAATACTTGGTCAGTTGACAGTAGCCGACAG
>NW_013682842.1:0-2423 GCF_000517525.1 Limulus polyphemus | reverse complement strand
TGAGACACTATTTACTGGGATATGACAGAGATGGCAGCGGTTGAGACACTATTTACTGGGATATGACAGACATGGCAGTGGTTGAGACACTGTTTACTGGGACATGACAGACACAGCAGTGGTTGAGACACTATTTACTGGGATATGACAGACACAGCAGTGGTTGAGACACTATTTACTGGGATATGACAGACACGGCAGTGGTTGAGACACTATTCACTGGGATATGACAGACACGGCAGTGGTTGAGACACTATTTACTGGGATATGACAGACACGGCAGTGGTTGAGACACTATTTACTGGGATATGACAGACACAGCAGTGGTTGAGACACTATCTATATTATCAAATTACATGAGCAACAACTTTTATGGCGTGACATTACCCAAGATTTGATTGATTGTTACGGACACATAAAGGATTTCTAATGAATTAAACCACAAATAAACAGATGCTATAACCATGGTTGAAAGACAAACAACGAATTTATTAACCTTTAGCTACCAAGAAATAAAGAATTAAAACTTTCAAAAAATTAGAATACAGTTAATAAATATTTGCCCGGCCAGGACTTTCTACTAACATCAAAAAAATTATATATACTATAAATAGCAGGGTTAATATTTCAATAAATAAAAGAATTAGGAAAAACAATCAGAAGAAGAGAAAACCAAATACCGAAATGACTTTCTATATTTACATAACTACAAAAACATCGAATAATGATACATATATCTCATAGATTAACTTATCGAAACTCATGACAAAGTTTTTATTCAGTTGTTATATCACGAGATTACATTTATGAATTACGTTACCATAAAGTTGCATATATTAATAATATTTGTACGTCACCGCTAGGGAAAACTGGTGTTATTCTCATAATAAATACAAACTTAAAATCAACATGATTATCTGGAAGGTGAGTTAATGGTTGAATGTAACTAAAAATTCACATCTTGACTAAACGATAGAAGTAATGAACAATAATTAAAATAGAATTCGCTACCTCATACCGAAAATTATCGTCACGTGACATGTACTCTCGTGATCTAGCTACTGAATAAAAACTCTCGTGATCTTCCATAAATTAGTTCACTAGAGACATCTGGTGCGTGTTATTGCTATCTTTCACTCGATGTTGTTAAATATTTTGTTGTTGTGGAAATTCGGAATATTTTGGAACTAGGTGTTTTTGTTTTTTTATCTTTTCCCTAATTGTTTTATTTTTTGAAATATTAACCGTGATATTCATGATATACTGTTTTTTGATGTTAATAATAGTAACAAGTCCTGGCCAGAAATGTATTTATTAACTATATTCGTACTGTACGAAAATTTTAATGTTTGATTTCTGTAGTAGGTAAAGTTTAATAAATTCGTTTGTGTGTGTTTGAACCCTGGTTGTACTTGTAGCGACTGTTTATTTGTGGTTTAATTCTCTACAAGTTAGTCGGTTGTTCATTATCTTCTGTCCTTGAAGTTTTAATTATCTACACGTCATGCAAAATAAGTAAACAAAAATAAATCATTTAGAGAGAGAAAATCGCATTGTTTCAGATATGTGTTTTGTAAATAATTATTCCAAAACAGGGGAATAAGTCGGGTATAACGCACGTGTTTTCAGTTTAACTAAGGACAATGTAGACTGACACTGGATATTTCCCTCTCTACGCTATGGGTGGAAACGCACAATGGACAGGAAAAGGGAAACGCGTTTATTTTACCAAACGAAGCGATGAAAGTAATGTCACACGATACAGTTATGTTTCACATAAACTCGGAGACAAAGATAAATCATCCAAGTGAAAGTTCAGCTGTATTTCACAGAATAACGAGAAAACTTTTCAACAATCCAGACATAATTACGTAGAAGGAACACGATAGGTCAAAACGTAGGCACTTTTGATTAACGACTGATTGAAAAGATTTTTTTTAGTTGACACATGACCTTTATTTATGTTATATTACAGAGTTCCGAAGTCCCGGGAACTTTTCACGCCAGAAACATTTCCAATAAACTGATTGGAATTTTAAATGAATACCAGTTTTGTTTCTGGAGAAAAGACTTACACAAAACATTTAAATATAACTTCGCAAAGCACAGTAGGAGGTTCTTCTGAAAATAAAAATGAAATCTGAAGGAACAATTTAGGTAATACAAGAATATGAGAAGTCAGTCCTCCCCAAATTTGGTCCCGATCCGGAGATGGGCATTTTCGCGGTTTTGTGTTAATAACTCTGTTAAGTATGATCGGTTTAATACCAAATTTCATGGGCACATTAAGATTGGGACTCCTCATCATACATTATTACTACAAAAATTATCCGAATCATAGGAGATGGATAGGAGAAGAGTTTATCCAATATAAACACACGTAATCTCGAAAAGGGTATGCAGTCTCTCTGATTGATCTTGTT
>NW_013682841.1:0-2424 GCF_000517525.1 Limulus polyphemus | reverse complement strand
CGAAGTTACGGAAAGTTAATTAACAAACGGGAACGTAACAATATATCTGGGTTCAGCTTATCAATGTGCTCCCAGTGCTTTCACATGCCTCATTCTCACTTTAACTTTTACATCAGTAGACCAATCTTCATGTGTATTTGATACAGACCAGTCTAGCTAAATCCAAGCTTCCTATGTACTGCTTGTATATACCACAGACAGACCAATGTCCACACTAATACATCCATTCTCTTATTATCTCTTCATAACATTTCTGTCATCAAACAACCTTTCTAAGTTGTTGATGGGTAAATTCATGTACATTTACTAATGTAGTCATTATTCACTTCTTTGATTCATCTGTACATTGTGGAATATCTGTTCACGGGGGAGGATCATTTATAGTATCAATAGGGAGTAGTATTTCCCACCCAAACATGAGCATGTTTGAGTAACAGCGTATAGATTTCTGTTTAATTGCTGTGTATGCCATCATATGGCAAGTGTTCATCCCAGTCAGTCCAGCCAAGATTAACAAACTGAGTTTGATCAGGTGAAGTGTGCATCTTCATCACATCTTACACTTTACATAACTCTGATAACAATTTGCTCCTTGATCCATTTGAATCTCTTCTAGGGCTCTAAACCATGCTGTCCAATTTTCAATAATACATAGGTCGTTGACTGTGCTGTTGTATTGACCAATGGATAAGCCTCAGCCCATTTCATAAAGTAGTCAATGGCAGAGTATGTATCAATGATCCAAGTTTCAGCAAGTGGACCAACAATATCCAGGTCTATCTTTTGTATAGGGGACCAAACAATTCTTTGTTGTCGTTTACCCTGCCTTGATCAGTTCTTTCTCTACATCATTTAGTATTTACACAAGTGCTGGACATCTTAACTCACATATGACTATAAGAACCACTGCTGAATGTTAGTACAAGTGTGTGTGATACTTTGGTGACTTCCAATCTTTGCGTTATGCAAAATCTAGAGCATATCTTGCCTTAGAGCTCCGCATCACTGTTGGAGAACCATGGCTTAGTGTTTTGCAGTGATTGTACAGCACACCTTTCTGCACTCGTAACTGACCTTAGAAGTGTCATAGGGTATGTGTGTTCACGCTACATTTCTCTATTTGTGATGGCTGAGCAGGAAATACACTACGAAATAGTCATATTCCTGCAATTGTACCTAATATGCTATTTGTTTGAAGGAAAAGAAAACAACGTGATAGTTGCCTGCTCTTCCAAACAGGGGTGTTCAGGAACAATCGTTCTCCATCAACCCCGCGCGTGAATTTTTTTCCCTTCATGGATTTATTTCTTACAATCGTGTTAGTTAGCGAACAGCTGTGAAGAAGGTCAAAGAGGATGCGAAGATCGTGGCGTTGAAGGACTTCTTGTTCATCATGGCTGGTGGTTTCATTCCACTTGAAGATGTAGTGCAGCGATGGACACAGACACGGGCCATGACAAAAAACACCAGTCCCAGCGTGTATTGTTTTGAAAATATCATTTAAAAATTAAAGATGTTAAAATTATGACTTACAAAGATTAAACCACGTGCAAACACTGAGGGCAACTTGCATACACACAAACACACATCTCTTGTGTAAATCCGACTTTGTAGATGGCGCTGTTACCATCAGTCGCATGAAATGGACGTTACCAGTGTACAATATTTACAATCGCGTATTATTTAAAGTTAAGCTATATCAATGATTTACCAAAACATAATAACGTAGTCTATAACAAGACAAAATTTTAATTTTTCACAGCATATTCTTAATGACCTACATATATCGAAAAAATCTTATCCTAAAACAACGCCAATCGTGCGTACCAAATAGATTTTGTTTTCAAATACCGATTTTGAAATTGAACAACACCTCTCGTACTTAAACTGAGATGCATTTGAAATTCAACATTTTTTATATAGGCAGATATATATAACCTTCACTCTCCAGTTCTTGTAATGAAAAGTATATCTAGTCTGTACTAAGTATGAAACGAAACGGGTGAAATGGTGTTGGTATCGCAACCTTAAAAAACTTACCTCACCTCAGACTTAACTGAAAAACAAAACAAAAAATGTATTGGGCTTTGATGACGCCGACTGCATAATTCAACTTATTTTATACAGAACTGGTCAAGAAGCGTAAGAGCTAATTTCTCTAAGAAGTAGGCTTAGAGAGGGGTGGGATGGAAGGTTTATTTGACCGAGCAAAGCGAGAGAATGTGCGTCATAGCTCTTGGGTTCTGAATTAAACTTTATACTTTTCCTGAGAGTAATTTTACTAATTTTGATACATTTTTACGGGAACAGACTAAAGAGTGGGGGTACCCACCTCCCCTGCTTCCTACGCCACTTTCGTACTCTTTGTTAAGTCTGAAACTGAGCAGCAATATTTGACTGTATTACTCCGCTTGTGTTCCTTTT
>NW_013682840.1:2028-3260 GCF_000517525.1 Limulus polyphemus | reverse complement strand
TATCAGTGTAAATGAAATTCACCAGTAGAAAATCACAGCTCGGAAAAGAGGAAGAGGTCACCATGAACCTGACCCTCCCTGGTCCATCAAACGACCAAAACACCGATTTTGAAGAAGAGAGAGTTAAGAAAATGTGTAGAAGAATCAACGTTTCAATAGCAATTGACGACTACTTATTTGAAAACGTACGTTTGAATATTATTGCTCTATTCAGTCATTCTTCTTATAATAAAGTTATGCATTAAAGCGGTAGATTGAGAAGATGCTTATTGTAACTAAATAAATCTGAAAAAGGCTTATATTTCCCTTATATATACTGTCTTTTAAGAAAACACGTAAAATTACGATTACGCTTAAATAGTGTTTAATGACAAATAAGACTTAGCTGGGACATTTAAACTGCTCATAAGAGACAACTTTCGTTTCGGTTTGCGCAAATTTTACAATGCAAGAGCTGTGGTTTACATTGTTGCAACCAGGACTATTTTTGTGGTGGAACTCATTTCCATTTCTTTTTTCTACAACATGTTTTAATTAGTTTAGATATGATATACAATTTCATAAGTGTATCAAAATTCTTCACATTATGTATCGACTTTTACTTATAAAAAGACTTATAATAATATTTAAGCTTAAATGTATGATTATGAAATTAAATTTGATGATAAGGAATCCTCATTTAGACAAGAAAGTTTGGAGACGTTTCGACAACGTTTCAATAATTAAAATGCTGAATGAAATGAGTGTACACTCTCATTGCACTATTTTCATGACATATTGCATCTCCATTAATTTGTATTAATAATGTTATTATTATCATAAAATATTTTAAAATCTAAACACCGTTACTTAAATAATTTTATTTTAGCATTAAACTGATTAAGTTCAGGAAAAATTGGTTTTTGTAACACAGCAAAAACACACACAAAAAATAAAAGTTTCTTGTGATGCCAGATGCTTCGGAATTCGTTTTCGTCTTCATTTTCGCCTCATATGCCACCGGGAGTGCGTAAGCATAACCCTTACTCCCTAGCGGGATTTTGGTGAAATATGAAACATGCTTTGTTGTTTGAACTGTTTTGGTTACAAGAATAGCACTGGTTGCAATTAATAGTTTTCAGGCTTTCAACTGGCTCGAAAATTAGTTTTAGGGGTTATGACGCTAAAACTAGGATAATCTTCATATCACTTTTATTTATGATATATATATTTAAAAGCCTCTTTCATTTTCT
>NW_013682840.1:0-1192 GCF_000517525.1 Limulus polyphemus | reverse complement strand
TGTGAAACAAACAACAGTAAAACAGATAAAAATGGGATATAAAGGGCAACTACGAACACACTGTCAAGAAAATTGAACCTGGAGTCTTTAGGTTAAATATATGTTTATTCAAAAATAAAACATACCTTAAATTAAAAGTTTTAAGTTGACAAGAAAGTTTGAAATTTAAAAATAATCGAAGTTATATGGATGTGTTTTGTTTTGTTTTTCTTTTAATTCTTATTAAAACCTCGTTATTGTTCTTTTAAACAAACAAACGTGATACTCCGTTGTTGTTGTTTTCAACAAACAAACGTGAATGACAGTGATATGGATTTTACTTATTTTTTTACTGATACATTTATACAGTTATGTTACAGGCTACTTAACTTTATATTGGAAGCAAGTTATTGCATTTTATTTCTCTGTATATACTACTACAAAAAACTATCTTCCCAAAGATAGCTTGATATGTGTGACGTAACAAATTTCAACTTCCATATGCGCCCCTAATTGTAAACTTAAGTCCTAGACTTTTGTTCAATAAGTGATTTAAAAAGAAAAAAGAAAATTAAATCTAATAGATGCCTTATTCCTCTCGCTGTGTGGGTTGGGTTCTATTTTTGGAAATAAATCTCTTATTAGTATACCTTCTGCCACTATCACTCTTGAGATTGTAAAAAAAGCAAATTTCTGGATTTATTATCATTTTATTTTGGTGCTAATTGCTTAAAAATAGGCTGAGTACGTTATATTAAAACTATTATGGAGCCTCAAAATGGCGTTACAGTTTATGTCGCCACTTTTAGTCGTGTTCTATCTGACGACCGTATAAATGGACAACAGTGTAGTTTCCGTTGCAAAAAGCTCCATTGTATGAATGTCAGCCCTTTTCCTGCTGGCTTTTCGTAAGCCATCCAATGCACGATGACGACTGTTTCCCAGCGCACCTTTGAACAGTCCTACTTGATCGGTATGTTTTTCTATGGAACAGCATCAGTACCCATTTTCTTCTCTAGCTGATTGAGATATGCGACATTTGAACGGATATGTTGTAGAAGTAGTTAGTGTGAAAGTGACTTGTGCCGCTTTTCCATATAGAGATACTTCTTGATTATGTACTAAAGCCTGGGGATTTTGTCACTCACCTTTGTATTTGTGGATTGTCATCTTTTACAAGATGTGTGCTTTGCTTAACACGGCTGGGGTACAT
>NW_013682839.1:0-2424 GCF_000517525.1 Limulus polyphemus | reverse complement strand
TAACTGAGAAACGGAAAAAAACTGTCTCTTTGTGGGCTGGACTAATTCAAAGTACCGGAAATAAACTGAGAAACGGAAAAAAAACAATCTAATTTTAAACTATCGCTATTGTACATTCGAGTGAAAAAAATATTTACTACTACGTTTTCACATTCACTTAAGATATTACATATTACATGGTTTTTATGAAGTGTTTATCCAATTAAAATCAACGACATAGTTAAGAGTCGCACGATGACAACACACACCGATAACATCTAAGTAACTTTCCAATATGGCTGCTCAAGGATTATTGTAATACAAAACTCAATATGTCTGTTAAAGCAACCACTGTATGTATATATAGCTTATTTTTAATATTTCTTGCTAAAAACAACATAACTTAACAATCTGCCACTGAAACAACAAGAACTCATTGTTCCGTGTTGTCGTTCAATAATACCACATCATCAGCCAGTGTTGTTGTTCAATAATACCACATCATAAGCTAGTGTTGTTATTCAATAATACCACATCATTGTTTAATGTTGTTGTTAAATAATACCACATCATAAGCTAGTGTTGTTGTTCAATAATACCACATCATCAGCCAGTGTTGTTGTTCAATGATACCACATCATCAGCCAGTGTTGTTGTTCAATAATACCACATCATCAGCCAGTGTTGTTGTTCAATAATACCACATCATTGTTCAATAATATCACATCATTGTTCAATGTTGTTGTTCAATAATACCACATCATTGTTCAGTGTTGTTGTTCAATACCACATCATTGTTCAATGTTACACACGTGTTAAGATTCAGTATTATTTACTTAGTTACACACGTTTTAAGGTTCATTATTATCTACTTACATTACACACGTTTTAAGATTCATTATTATTTACTTAATTACACACGTTTTAAGGGTGATGTGATTTCTTGACTGTGTTTAGTTTCGAGTACGTACATGAAATACTGTTTGTGAGTGTCTTTAAAGTTGTTGTTTTTTCATGAAGATCATCAAGTCGGCTGAAGGGATCGCCGTAAGATGGCGTCAACGTTGTTATGAAAGTGCTGATACATTGATAGACGCATCTAGGTTAAGGTTATGAGGGTAATAACGAGTGAAACCTATATAGTTAGCTTTCACGCGCGTGTTGATGTTTATGTAAAACGA
The DNA here is from genome assembly GCF_000517525.1 of Limulus polyphemus. Taxonomy (NCBI): domain Eukaryota; kingdom Metazoa; phylum Arthropoda; class Merostomata; order Xiphosura; family Limulidae; genus Limulus; species Limulus polyphemus. The sequence goes on along the minus strand of NW_013682839.1, from coordinate 1,264 downwards.
TCGTATTAACTCAAGTTTTCGTTAGGCTTAGTACTACTCAACGAAGGTCACGTTTCACTGCGAGTGATATTGGTAAATGAGAAGTGAACTAGAATACAGTTTAACTAAGAAATATTAAACATTAACACGTTTGTAAGTAATGTTGAATCTTAACACGTGTGTGACTTTGGTTTCGAATACTGAATCTTAACACGTGTAACTCTGGTGTCTTAATAATATTGAATCTGAACACGTGTAACTCTGGTGTCTTAATAATATTGAATCTGAACACGTGTAACTCTGGTGTCTAAATAAATAATATTGAATCTGAACACGTGTAACTCTGGTGCCTAAATAAATAATATTGAATCTGAACACGTGTAACTCTGGTGCCTAAATACATATTATTGAATCTGAACACGTGTAACTCTGGTGTCTAAGTAAATAATATTGAATCTGAACACGTGTAACTCTGGTATCTAAATAAATAATATTGAATCTGAACACGTGTAACTCTGGTATCTAAATAAATAATATTGAATCTGAACACGTGTAACTCTGGTGTCTAAATAAATAATATTGAATCTGAACACGTGTAACTCTGGTGTCTAAGTAAATAATATTGAATCTGAACACGTGTAACTCTGGTGTCTAAGTAAATAATATTGAATCTGAACACGTGTAACTCTGGTGTCTAAGTAAATAATATTGAATCTGAACACGTGTAACTCTGGTGTCTAAGTAAATAATATTGAATCTGAACACGTGTGTAACTTTGGTGTCTAAATAAATAATATTGAATCTTAACACACGTGTAACTAAGTAAATAATACTGAAAAACAAACGTGTGTTCACTATAACCACGTCAAGTACATACTGCCATCCAATATAGTTTTAGTAATATTTATTATTCCTGGGTTCTCCATAGATTTGAACTTACCTTTAACCCCCTCTCATCACTACTGACCACATTAATGTTCTTCACAGAATAAATGATGTATTTGTTTAAGTAACTAAACCAACGCCTACAAATGTTTGATGAAAGGTATTCTCAGAAATACGAGTGTAATAACGTATTTCTTGGAAGTAAGAACTGTCGCTGCTTTTTATTACGTTAAATACTTGACTCGGTTATAGTGAACACACATGTTTGTTCATTACGTTAAATACTTGACTCGGTTATAGTGAACACACATGTTTGTTCATTACGTTAAATACTTGACGTGGTTATAGTGAACACACGTTTGTTCATTACGTTAAATACTTGACGTGGTTATAGTGAACA
>NW_013682838.1:0-2425 GCF_000517525.1 Limulus polyphemus | reverse complement strand
AAATCGAGTAGAAGAAAACTAATAACACGTTTCAAAGTCAAAAAAATCTAGTAGAAAACTGACTAAAAGGACCCTTATCAATGTCAACAAAATCTGGAGGAAGGAAGACTAAAAGACCGTTATAACTGGACCAAATTTAGTGGAAAACTGACTAAAACGACCCATATCAATGTCAACAAAATCTAGTGGAAGGAAGACTAAAAGACCGTTATAACAGTCGACAAAATATTGTTTAAGAAGGATTAAAAATACCATTATGAAAGTCATTAAAATATAGTGTAAGAAAGACTAAAAATACCGCTATCAAAGTCAAAAATATCTAGTCTAAGAAAACCTAAAAAGTCAGTTATGAAAGTCGAAAAAATCGAGTGGACGAAAACTAAAAACATGTTTTCAAAGTCAACAAAATCTAGTGGAAAACGAACTAAAAGGAACCTTATCAATGTCAACAAAATCTGGAGGAAGGAAGACTAAAAGACCGTTTATAAAAGTCGACAAAATATAGTGGAAAACTGACTAAAACGACCCATATCAATGTCAACAAAGTCTAGTGGAAGGAAAACTAAAAGACCTTAATAACAGTAAACAAAATATAGTTTAAGAAGGATTAAAAATACCATTATGAAAGTCATTAAAATATAGTGTAAGAATGACTAAAAATACCGCTATCAAAGTCAAAAATATCTAGTCTAAGAAGGCTTAAAAAGTCAGTTATGAAAGTCGACAAAATCGAGTGGAAGAAAACTAAAAACACGTTTTCAAAGTCAAGAAAATCCAGTGGAAAACGGACTAAAAGGACCCTTATCAATGTCAACAAAATATGGAGGAAGGAAGACAATAAGTCCGTTATAACAGTCGAAAAAATATAGTGGAAAACTGACTAAAAGGACCCATATCAATGTCAACAAAATCTAGTGGAAGGAAACCTAAAATACCGTTATAACAGTCGAAAAAATATAGTATAAGAAGGATTAAAAATACCATTATGAAAGTCATTAAAATATAGTGTAAGAATGACTAAAAATACCGCTATCAAAGTCAAAAATATCTAGTCTAAGAAGGCTTAAAAAGTCAGTTATAAAAGTCGACCAAATCGAGTGGAAGAAAACTAAAAACACGTTTTCAAAGTCAAGAAAATCCAGTGGAAAACGGACTAAAAGGACCCTTATCTATGTCAACAAAATCTGGAGGAAGGAAGACTAAAAGACCTTTATAACAGTCGACAAAATATAGTTTAAGAAGGATTAAAAATACCATTATAAAAATTATAAAAATATAGTGTAAGAAAGACTAAAAATACCGCTATCAAAGTCGAAAATATCTAGTCTAAGAAGGCCTAAAAAGACAGTTATGAAAGTCGACAAAATCGAGTGGACGAAAAGTAAAAACACGTTTTCAAAGTCAAAAAAATCTATTGGAAAACGGACTAAAAGGAACCTTATCAATGTCAACAAAATCTGGAGGAAGGAAGACTAAAAGACCGTTATAACAGTCGACAAAATATAGTGGAAAACTGACTAAAACGACCCATATCAATGTCAACAAAATCAACAAAATCTAGTGGAAGGAAACCTAAAAGACCTTTATAACAGTCGACAAAATGTAGTTTAAGAAGGATTAAAAATGCCATTATGAATATATTTTAATGACTTAGGCCTTCTTCTGAGATTAGATATTTTCGAGTTTGATAGCGGTATTTTCAGTCTTTCTTATACAAAAGACAGTTATGAAAGTCGACCAAATGGAGTGGATGAAAACAAAAAACATGTTTTCAAAGTCAATAAAATCTAGTGGAAAACGAACTAAAAGGAACCTTATCAATGTCAACAAAATCTGGAGGAAGGAAGACTAAAAGACCGTTTATAACAGTCGACAAAATATAGTGGAAAACTGACTAAAACGACCCATATAAATGTCAACAAAATCTAGTGGAAGGAAGATTAAAAGACCGATATAACAGTCGACAAAATATAGTTTAAGAAGGATTAAAAATACCATTATGAAAGTCATTAAAATATAGTATAAGAAAGACTAAAAATACCGCTATCAAAGTCGAAAATAACTAGTCTAAGAAGGCCTAAAAAGTCAGTTATGAAAGTCGACAAAATCGAGTGGAAGAAAACTAAAAACACGTTTTCAAAGTCAACAAAATCTAGTGGAAAACGGACTAAAAGGAACCTTATCAATGTCAACAAAATCTGGAGGAAGGAAGACTAAAAGACCGTTTATAACAGTCGACAAAATATAGTGGAAAACTGACTAAAACGACCCATATCAATGTCAACAAAATCTAGTGGAAGGAAGATTAAAAGACCGATATAACAGTCGACAAAATATAGTTTAAGAAGGATTAAAAATACCATTATGAAAGTCATTAAAATATAGTTTAAGAAAGACTAAAAATACCGCTATCAAAGTCGAAAAT
>NW_013682837.1:1594-3155 GCF_000517525.1 Limulus polyphemus | reverse complement strand
TCCTTGTGTCTTGAATCATTGTCTAATACTAACAGATCTTATAACTCATATTTCCTGTATTCGTTTTGTCTTGAATCATTGTTTAACACGAACAGATTTTACTACTATGATTTCCTGTATTCCTTTTGTCTTGAATCATTGTCCAATACTAACAGATCTTATAACTCAGATTTCTTGTATTCCTTGTGTCTTGAATCAATGTACAATACTAACAGACTTTATAACTCAGATTTCCTTTATTCCTTGTGTCTTGAATCATTGTCTAATACTAACAGATCTTATAACTCATATTTCCTGTATTCGTTTTGTCTTGAATCATTGTTTAACACGAACAGATTTTACTACTATGATTTCCTGTATTCTTTGTCTCTTGAATCATTGTCCAATACGAACAGATGTGATAACTCGTATTTCCTGTATTCCCTGTGTCTTGAATCATTGTCCAATACGAATAGATCTTATAAATCAGATTTCCTGTATTCCTTGTGTCTTGAACCATTGTCCACTACGAAAAGATCTCATAACTCAGATTTCCTTTATTCTTGTGTCTTGAATCATTGTCTAATACTAACAGATCTTATAACTCATATTTCCTGTATTCCTTGTGTCTTGAATCATTATACAATACTAACAGATCTTATCACTCAGATTTCCTGTATTCCTTTGTATCTTGAATCATTATCCAATACTAACAGATCTTATAACTCAGATTTTCTTTATTCCTTGTGTCTTGAATCATTGTACAATACGAACAGATGTGATAACTCATATTTCCTGTATTCCTTGTGTCTTGAATCATTGTTCAATGCTAACAGATCTTAAAGGAAATCTGAGTTATAAGATCTCTTCGTATTGGACAATGATTCAAGACACAAGGAATAAATAAAATCTGAGTTATAAGATCTGTTAGTATTGGATAATGATTCAAGAAACAAGGAATACAGGAAATCTGAGTTATAAGATCTGTTAGTATTGTATAATGATTCAAGACACAAGGAATAAAGGAAATCTGAGTTATGAGATCTGTTCGTATTGGACAATGATTCAAGACACAAGGAATACAGGAAATCTGAATTATTGATTCAAGACACAAGGAATTTGTCGAATACTAACAGATCTTATAACTCTGATTTCCTTTAATCCTTGTGTCTTGAATCATTATCCAATACTAAAAGATCTTATAATTCTGATTTCCTTTATTCCTTGTGTCTTGAATCATTGTCCAATACTAATAGATCTTACAATCTTATTTCGTTTATTCCTTGTGTCTTGAATCATTGTACAATACTAACATATCTTACAACTATGATTTCCTTTAATCATTGTGTATTGAATCATTGTCCAATACGAACAGATCTTATAACTGAGATTTCCTTTATTCCTTGTGTCTTGAATCATTGTTTAATACGAACAGATTTTACTACTATGATTTCCTTTATTCCTTGTGTTTTGAATCATTGTCCAATACTAACAGATCTTACAACTACGATTTCCTTTATTCCTTGTGTCTTGAATCATTGTCCAATACTAACAGATCTTATAACTCTGATTTCCTTTATTC
>NW_013682837.1:0-865 GCF_000517525.1 Limulus polyphemus | reverse complement strand
TATAACTCAGATTTCCTGTATTCCTTGTGTCTTGAATCATTATACAATACTAACAGATCTTATAACTCAGATTTCCTGTATTCCTTGTGTCTTGAATCATTGTCCAATACCAACAGATCTTACAACTCAGATTTCCTTTATTCCTTGTGTCTTGAATCATTATCCAATACCAACAGATTTTACAATTCTGATTTCCTGTATTCCTTGTGTCTTGAATCATTGTCCAATACGAATAGATCTTATAAATCAGATTTCCTGTATTCCTTGTGTCTTGAATCATTGTCCAATACGAACAGATCTCATAACTCAGATTTCCTTTATTCATTTGTCTTGAATCATTGTTTAATAGTAACAGATCTTATAACTCAGATTTCCTGTATTCCTTGTGTCTTGAATCATTATACAATACTAACAGATCTTATAACTCAGATTTCCTGTATTCCTTGTGTCTGGAATCATTATCCAATACTAACAGATCTTATAACTCTGATTTCCTTTATTCCTTGTGTCTTGAATCCTTGTACAATACGAACAGATGTGATAACTCATATTTCCTGTATTCCTTGTGTCTTGAATCATTGTTCAATGCTAACAGATCTTATAACTCTGATTTCTGGTATTCCTTGTGTTTTTAATCATTGTCCAATACTAACGGATCTTATAACTCAGATTTCCCTTATTCCTTGTGTCTTGAATCGTTATACAATACTAACAGATCTTATAACTCAGATTTCCTGTATTCCTTGTGTCTTGAATCATTGTCCAATACTAACAGATCTTATAACTCTGATTTCCTTTATTCCTTGTGTCTTGAATCATTGTTTAATACGAACAGATTTTACTACTATGATTTCCTGTATTCCTT
>NW_013682836.1:3577-4342 GCF_000517525.1 Limulus polyphemus | reverse complement strand
CGATACTGTGTACTGTCAATAAGAAGACACAAGATTTAACGATACTGTGTATTGTCAATAAGAAGACACAAGATATAACGATACTGTGTATTGTCAATAAGAAGACACTAGATTTAACGATACTGTGTACTGTCAATAAGAAGACACAAGATTTACGATACTGTGTACTGTCAATAAGAAGACACAAGATTAAAGAATACTGTGTACTATCACTAACAAGCCACAAAAATTAACAATACTGTGTACTATCACTAACAAGCCAAAAGATTTAAAGATACTGTGTACTGTCAATAAGAAGACACAAGATTTAACGCGAGTATGTACTGTCAATAAGAAGACACTAGATTTAACAATACTGTGTACTGTCGATAAGAAGACACAAGATTTAACGATACTGTGTACTGTCAATAAGAAGACACAAGATTTAACGATACTGTGTACTGTCAATAAGAAGACACAAGATTTAACGATACTGTGTACTGTCAATAAGAAGACACAAGATTTAACGATAGTGTGTACTGTCAATAAGAAGACACAAGATTTAACAATACTGTGTACTGTCAATAAGAAGACACAAGATTTAACGATACTGTGTACTGTCAATAAGAAGACACAAGATTTAACGATACTGTGTACTGTCAATAAGAAGGCACAAGATTTACGATACTGTGTACTGTCAATAAGAAGGCACAAGATATAACGATAGTGTGTACTGTCAATAAGAAGACACAAGATTTAACGATACTTTGTACTGTCAAAAAGAAG
>NW_013682836.1:1853-2612 GCF_000517525.1 Limulus polyphemus | reverse complement strand
TAAGAAGACACAAGATTTAACGATACTGTGTACTGTCAATAAGAAGACACAAGATTTAACGATACTGTGTACTTTCAATAAGAAGACACAAGATTTAACGATACTGTGTACTGTCAATAAGAAGACAAAAGATTTAACAATACTGTGTACTATCAATAAAAAGACACAAGATTAAACGATACTGTGTATTATCAATAAAAAGACACAAGATTTAACGATACTGTGTACTATCAATATAAAGACACAAGATTTAACGATACTGAGTACTGTCAATAAGAAGACACAAGATTTAAAGATACTGAGTAATGTCAATAAGAAGACACAAGATTTAACGATACTGTGTACTGTCAATAAGAAGACACCAGATTTAACAATACTGTGTACTGTCAATAAGAAGACACAAGATTTAACGATACTGTGTACTGTCAAAAAGAAGACACAAGATTTAACGATACTGTGTACTTTCAATAAGAAGACACAAGATTTTAGAAAACCGTGTACTGTCAATAAGATGACATACGATTTAGCAATACTGTGTACTATCAATAAGAACACACACGATTTTTGCTAGTAGTACACAATCAATAAGAACTTACAAGATTTAACAATACCGTGTACTGTCAATAAGAAGACACAAGATTTAACGATACTGAGTACTGTCAATAAGAAGACTAAGATTTAACAACACTGTGTACTTTCAATAAGAAGACACAAGATTGAACAAAACTGTGTACTGTCAATAAAAAGACACAAGATTTA
>NW_013682836.1:0-902 GCF_000517525.1 Limulus polyphemus | reverse complement strand
GTACTGTCAATAAGAAGACACAAGATTTAACGATACTGTGTACTGTCAAAAAGAAGACACAAGATTTAACGATACTGTGTACTGTCAATAAGAAGACACAAGATATAAGAATACTGTGTACTATCACTAACAAGCCACAAGAATTAACAATACTGTGTAGTATCACTAACAAGCCAAAATATTTAAAGATACTGTGTACTGTCAATAAGAAGACACAAGATTTAACGATAGTGTGTACTGTCAATAAGAAGACACAAGATTTAACGATACTGTGAACTGTCAAAAAGAAGACACAAGATTTAACGATACTGTGTACTGTCAATAAGAAGACACAAGATATAAGAATACTGTGTACTATCACTAACAAGCCACAAGAATTAACAATACTGTGTACTATCACTAACAAGCCAAAAGATTTAAAGATACTGTGTACTTTCAATAAGAAGACACAAGATTTAACGATACTGTGTACTGTCAATAAGAAGACACAATATTTAAAGATACTGTGTACTGTCAATAAGAAGACACAAGATTTAACGATACTGTGTACTGTCAATAAGAAGACACAAGATTTAACGATAGTGTGTACTGTCAATAAGAAGACACTAGATTTAACAATACTGTGTACTCTCAATAAGAAGACACAAGATTTAACGATACTGTGTACTGTCAATAAGAAGACACAAGATTTAACGATACTGTGTACTGTCAATAAGACACAAGATTCAACGATACTGTGTACTGTCAATAAGAAGACACAAGATTTAACGATACTGTGTACTGTCAATCAAAGACACAAGATTCAACGATACTGTGTACTGTCAATAAGAAGACACTAGATTTAACAATACTGTGTACTCTCAATAAGAAGACACAAGATTTAACGATACTGTGTACTGTCA
>NW_013682835.1:2664-3291 GCF_000517525.1 Limulus polyphemus | reverse complement strand
CAAGATTTAACAATACTGTGTACTGTCAATAAGAAGATACAAGATTTAACGATACTGTGTACTTTCAACAAGAGGACACAAGATTTAACGATACTGTGTACTGTCAATAAGAAGACACAAGATTTAACGATACTATATACTGTCAATAAGAAGACACAAGATTTAACGATACTGTGTACTGTCAATAAGAAGACACAAGATTTAACAATACTGTGTTCTGTCAATAAGAAGACACAAGATTTATAAATACTGTGTACTATCAATAAGAACAAACAAGATTTAACAATACTGTGTAGTATCAATAAGAAGACACAAGATTTAACGATACTGTGTACTGTCAATAAGAAGACACAAAATTTAACGATACTGTCTACTGTCAATAAGAAGACACAAGATTTAACGATACTGTGTACTGTAAATAAGAAGACACAAGATTTAACGATACTGTGTACTTTCAATAAGAAGACACAAGATTTAACGATACTGTGTACTGTCAATAAGAAGACACAAGAATTTAACTATACTGTGCACTGTCCATAAGAAGACACAAGATTTAACAATATTGTGTACTCTCAATAAGAAGACACAAGATTTAACGATACTGTGTACTGTCAATAAGAAGACACA
>NW_013682835.1:0-1799 GCF_000517525.1 Limulus polyphemus | reverse complement strand
TATAAAAAGACACAAGATTTAACGATACTGTGTACTGTCAATAAGAAGACACAAGATTTATAAATACTGGGTACTATCAATAAGAACACACAAAATTTTACAATACTGTGTACTGTCATTAAGAAGACATAATATTCAACGATAATGTGTACTGTCAGTAAGAAAACACAAGATTTAACAATAATGTGTCCTGTCAATAAGAAGAAACAAGATTTAACAATACTGTGTACTGTCAATAAGAATACACAAGATTTAACGATACTGTGTGCTGTACAATAAGAAGACACAAGATTTAACGATACTGTGTACTGTACAATAAGAAGACACAAGATTTAACAATACTGTGTACTGTCAATAAGAAGACACAAGATTTAACGATACTGTGTACTATCTATGAAAAGACACAAGATTTAACGATACTGTGTACTGTCAATAAGAAGACACAAGATTTAACGATACTGTGTACTGTCAATAAGAAGACACAAGATTTAACAATACTGTGTACTCTCAATAAGAAGACACAAGATTTAACAATACTGTGTACTGTCAATAAGAAGACACAAGTATTTAACAATACTGTGTACTTTCAATAAGAAGACACAAGATTTAACGGTACTGTGTACTATCTATGAAAAGACACAAGATTTAACGATACTGTGTACTGTCAATAAGAAGACACTATCGTTAAATCTTGACAGTACACAGAATAAGAAGACACAAGATTTAACAATACTGTGTACTCTCTTGTGTCTTCTTATTGATTTAACAACACTGTGTAGTTAAATCTTGTGTCTTTTTATTGACAGATTACTGTGGTACTGTCAATAAAAAGACACAAGATTTAACATTACTGTGTACTGTCAATAAGAAGACACTGGATTTAACGATACTGTGTACTGTAAATAAGAAGACACTGGGTACTGTCAATATGAAGACACAAGATTTAACGCTACTGTGTACTGTCAATAAGAAGACACAAGATTTAACGATACTGTGTACTGTCAATAAGAAGACACAAGATTTAACAATACCGTGTACTCTCAATAAGAAGACACATGATTTAACAATACTGTGTACTGTAAATCTTGTGTTTTTTATTGAACAATACTGTGTACCGTCAATAAGAAGACTCAAGATTTAACAATAGTGTTTACTGTCAATAAAAAGACAAAAGATTTAACGATACTCTGTACTGTCAATAAGAAGACACAAGATTTAACGATACTGTGTACTGTCAATAAGAAAACACAAGATTTAACGATACTGTGTACTGTCAATAAGAAGACACAAGATTTATAAATACTGGGTACTATCAATAAGAACACACAAGATTTAAAGTACACAGTATTGTTGGTCATTAAGAAGACACAAGATTTAACTATACTGTGTACTGTCAATAAGAAGACACCAGATTTAACGATACTGTGTACTCTCAATAAGAAGACACAAGGTTTAACGAAACTGTGTACTGTCAATTAAAAGACACAATATTTAACTATACTGTGTACTGTCATTAAGAAGACACAAGATTTAACTATACTGTGTACTGTCAATTAAAAGACACAATATTTAACTATACTGTGTACTGTCATTAAGAAGACACAAGATTTAACTATACCGCGTACTGTCAATAAGAAGACACAAGATTTAACGATACTGTGTACTGTCAATAAGAAAACACAAGATTTAACGATACTGTGTACTGTCAATAAGAAGACACAAGATTTAACAATACTGTGTACTGTCAATAAGAAGACACAAGATTTATAAATACTGGGTACTATAAATAAGAACACACA
>NW_013682834.1:2410-3190 GCF_000517525.1 Limulus polyphemus | reverse complement strand
CAGAAGGGAGGAAGAGGTCTATTTGAACCTGACCCTCCCAGGTCGATGACCTAAATCCCGATTCGGAAAGAAAGAAGGCTTAACAAAGTTCTTACTTTATTATACGAATTAAGCCATGTCAGAAACTAAGTTCTGTTAGCCAATTGTCAATTAAAGGCGTTTACTTATACTTCTTAATAGTATAAATATATACTGTATTGTTGTTGGGCTTATGATTCTTCTACAGTAAGTGTCTGTTACTTTTTGGCGATAAATTCAACGATGAATAAACAATCAGCACGCAATCCACTCGTTTTCAAAATGTATATACAGTGGCGGATCCAGGATTGTGAAAACGGGGGTAGGCGCGATGATTCTGAACGTAAACGAGGAATTTTCGGGACTTCCCTGGTAGGGGTTAAATGGGTTAATTAGATTTTTTATAATGTTTGCTAGATGTTGTTATTATTACTTCTTTATTTTTTTAATATGATATGAAATTTCACCACATTCTTCCCTCCTCAAAGATCCAATTTTTGCAATTATTTCTATTTTATTTTTAAAACGGGGAAGGGGGGTGGGTGGCGCCGGGCCTATATCCGCCCTTGATATATATATATATATTGTTACGACAGTGGGAGTCATGTGGCGAGTATCTCGAATGATCATGAATTTCCTAGTGCGTTTGGGACGCTCCCTTTTTTAGATATAAGCCTGGCAGATAAAGCCTGCGGGATGATTGATTGAAAAGATATAGATAGATATTGAAATGATAGACAATTGAGTCAAGCGAACAGTAAG
>NW_013682834.1:0-1647 GCF_000517525.1 Limulus polyphemus | reverse complement strand
AAGTTACGGAAAGTTAATTAACAAACGGAGACGTAACAGTTCTCTTCTACTTGTCAAAGTCCACTTAGGCCTATTCAGTTGCTTTAGAATTTCAGTTCTATCGCACTATTAAGTGTATTAATTCATTTGCAATTATAGAGTGAGTTACCTTATACTGCTCTTTCAGTGATCATCTGTTTCTTTTGTCAAAGTGCACTCAGGCTGATTCAATTACTTTAAAACTCGCTTTGACGGAATAAACTATACTTCCTATCTCTTTTAAAACTGTTTATTTTCCTCTAACATATTAGTCGTTAGGTCTATATTAATCGTTAGGTCTTTCACTCCTACGGCAGTTAACTTTACGTTTAACTTTCCTTGGTTGAACTTCTACTTACCGTGACTTTACTTTCTCGTCTGCTGTTTCTGCTTGTCTCACACTATTTATGTGTTTATCACTTAATCGTCTGCCCACAATCTAGAAATCTCTATATTCTCGATGTCAATAGAAATGAATAAAAAACCCTATAACCCGAGCGCTTTCGAAAGGTGGACCTTTCTTCTTCAGAAAAAAACTGGGACGTCAATATATTGCACGCGACATTCGATAGTCTCAACATCAATGGATTATAAACACAACTTCCAATAATCGTTGGCATTTAACTCTTTTATTATAAAAAACACACACTAAGCAATCATAATATATTAACTCACAAAATAAATCAATAAATAACTATCTACACTAAACAGTCTTTTATATCATGACAAACCAGGCCGTTTTCGAGATATATGCGTGACTCCTACCCACCATTGGTTATTGATTACCAGCGTATAGCCCCTCAAAAATGTCGGGGCAAGTACTATCACCCCTACCTCTCATTTCATAGCTAACTGAAATAAATAAGTTTTGCGAAATCAAACTTGACCAATAAAGAGGCAGAAAAATGCAGTCGAGGCAGTCAAACGTTGGTAAGTTCCTTTGTGAGCCAATCAAAATTAAGATCATTCATGAAATGAATTCGTGGCGTATTCCTAGAATAATTATTGTTAAAAATCAGTTATATTAACAACTTCTAATAAATAGAAAAGCCAGTATATTTTGGTAACACTACGTTCCAACCATGGCTTTTATGTCATGCTGCTTAGCAACAAAATATAACCTAAAATTGTTGTTAATCTATATACTGAAAGTATAAAATGAAATGTATAGACAACAAAACTTGAAAAATATTTGTTGATTTCTTAATTTAGAGGTCTTCATTGATTACAGAAGTTTGTTTTTTTATTGAAAACATTGGTGATATAACAGAAAACAGCTTAATTCAGAAATGATTTAAGTTTAAAACTGAATTGATATTTTTACTTTCATGATAAAGTTTATGCACTTGTTTCTAGACAAGGTGATCCCACACTACGTCTTTTCTTTGATAGACTTATTATACCAACACTCACTACATTTATAACGTTTCATGGTACCCCCCTCACCGGTGCACCCCCGTCACTAAAATCGTAATAAGCAGACAGCAATCGAACTATTCTATCTGGATGAATTCATTTTGGCTTTTATGACTCCTTCGATTTCGAGAAATCAGACGTGACGTGACACACACTGGTTTTTGCTTCTCTCTTAGAATTTACAACGACTAAAACCAACTTCATTTTCAACAA
>NW_013682833.1:0-2427 GCF_000517525.1 Limulus polyphemus | reverse complement strand
GAGGAATAAAATCCCTTTTAATAAAGATCGTGCCTAAAGTCACATAATTTTACTCAATGTTTTTATAATGGAAAGGTGAATTACTTATACAGGGCCGTAGACCAATCACTTCAGCAGGTTTAAAAAAAAAGCTCACAGCGTGAACTCGATCTTCAAATATCAAGATAACGTGTGGCGGGAGCTAAAATCTACTTGGCCCACCCACCTTCTGGCTTACTTTAAATCCTTTTAAGATATCGTCAAAAATCAAAGCTTATTTAACAAAGAACTTTATATTATAAGAAAAGTTTATATAATGTTGTTGGTTGACTAGATGGAAAGCACCCAGCCAGTCAGTAGCACTCACCGCCAACTCTTACCCTATTTTTGTCTTGCTAGTTAGTAGGATTTGACCGTCACTCTTATAGAGCATTGACGACCTCAAAATGCGGAGCGTGTTTTTGTGGTAAGGGAATCCTTCCTGATTCAGAGACCGGGTGCTCTTAACCACTAGTATAGGTCTGTTCCTAGTTTTATAAGAAACTACACGTTGTGCGTATAATATCCAGGTGGTTTTAAACGTGAACGAAAAAAAAATTACTTACATTTTTGGACGTCATGTTTTGATTCCATAATGTTTTTTTAAAGGGACTCAAACATGTCGTTATCAGTTTCCTTGAGTTAAAATTCTAAAGGAATCTTCGGGAAAATGAGTACCAGATAAGTAAAATATTATAACGGTATTATTATAATTCGGCATCTTTGCAATCTTTCGCTGTATTTAACAAGCATGGCAGACACAGCGACAGAAGTCTGTAACTGTGTTTGACCTTCTATAGTCGCCGTTTTCCAGAAATTTGACGTGCGTCCCTGTCGACCCGATGGTTATTATTTTAGCTATGGTAGGCGGTTATCAGTATTCTCTCAAGCGTAACTAGGCTTAGTTTGGGTTGTTTAGGGTACAGGTACATAACAGTGTGTTTCTGGGAGTCGCGAAAAGACGTCAGCGGAGGAGGAAACAATTTCTGGTGGCTTATTTTGTTTCTACCCCCTCTCACCCCACATTTTTCGTCAAGTTTACGTTACCTTTCTTAATCTTGTCTTGGCATCAGGTAGCAATATAATAATGTTATACAAGAATACTAAACTTATAGCCCATAATACTGAACCACGTGAGAGTTATGTGACAGTAAATTATGAAGTTTTTAGTTTCCTATACAGAAGTACTGTACCACGATATATTTATGTACCACGTGATTGTACTCATACCAAAAATTAATGTATTGTGAAGTGTTATACTTTTCAGTACAAGCCTATCGTTTCATTTTTTAACACGTATCTTGCATCTTTTTCTCATGAAGAGTGTGTGTGTGTGTATCCCTGATCAATAATTATCTTTGTACCTAATTAGCGATCACAATGTTAATTTCAAATAGTTCGCCTTTACCGAGACAACAACAACACACCTTCAGTAATGATTAATAGGTGCTATCCCCTCATTGGTTCGTTAGAAGAACGTGCACGTGCTCAAGGTTCATGGAGAAATCTATTTCCTGATTGGCTTGGCTATAAGATCACGGGATCGGTTGTAAGGATAGTTTTGAGTGCAAAATATTCAAGTAACCTTTGTAATTGTCCCTAGTTTTTGTTTTGAATTCACAGAGGTCACGTATTCTGTCTCAAAACGTTTACATTTAGCAGCTTGTTCAATTTGCGACCAGTGGAAAAACTGTAACTTTTGAAATCTCTCTAAAGATCTTCTGTCAGACATGTTTCTGTAGTAAATGTAATTTTTTGTATATTATAGTATCTTACAGCTTATTTCATGAAGCTGCATCTTTCTGTTTATTTATTTTACGTTTAAGAGAGATACTTGGTACTCTTAAAAGACTTCGTAATACCAAAATATAAGTCACAATCATAAATTTAATCAGAATACAACGTAATGTGTATATTTCTAAGTTCTACAGAAGAAGTTATTATTCTTTATTTTAAATTAGAGTTTAAGATTCATGAAATATTCATCTAGTTTCATACGCTGACACAGGGTGTCGCCTAGCTTGTATATGAAACATTTTGAAACATATGGAAAAACTACTAAGACTATCTGACGCCGTCCATAAGGGAAGAGAGTCAATTAGCATCACGCTCACAGATTGACCGACACTTATATAACGCACCCACAGTTTAAAGTGTAGAGAATACGCGTATTTTTTTATATCACTTAGATTCGAACCTCGCTAGTGAGCACTAAAATCCAATCTTCAAACAGAAGGCAACCCACGTCTTAGAAGTGTGAAGCTGCTTTGCCAGTTACTGTTAATAAGGTGATTACTGGTTTTAGAAGTGTGAAGTTGGTTCTTATTAACAGTAACTGGCAGTGATTACTGGCTTTAGAAGTGTGAAACTGGTTCTTATTAACAGTAATGGCAGTGATTACTGGTTTTA
>NW_013682832.1:0-2427 GCF_000517525.1 Limulus polyphemus | reverse complement strand
ATATATTTATAAATACCGTAAATCACTAAGGTGGGACTAGATTACACTGGGGACCATATATTTATTAAATATCCGTAAATAACTAAGTTGGGACTAGATACACTGGGGACCATATATTTATAATACCGTAAATCACTAAGGTGGGACTAGATACGCTGGGGACCATATATTTATAAATACCGTAAATCACTAAGGTGGGACTAGATACACTAAGGACCATATATTTATAAATACCTTAAATCACTAAGTTGGGACTAGATACACTAAGGACCATATATTTATAAATACCGTAAATCACTAAGGTGGGACTAGATACACTAAGGACCATATATTTATAAATACCGTAAATCACTAAGGTGGGACTAGATACACTGGGGACCATATATTTAGAAATACCGTAAATCACTAAGGTGGGACTAGATACACTAAGGACCACATATTCTCCTGTTTTAGCTGTGAGACAAATAGGTTATTTTTATTATTATTGGATTTATCTAATACTTTATGAATTACATACCGGGATATAGATAACATTAACAGATATTTCACTAATGAGAAGATAAAGAATCTTGAAAATATTTTAAGAGAATTTTTCATAACATCAACAGGTAAAGCAGATAGTAATTTTTCATTTATTTCCCCCAAAATTTAATACTATTACAGATTTTAAGTAACTGGTTAGAATCATTAAACATTCCAACCTTCTAGAAATTCTGTTGATACAGATGCTAAAACCAACATTATTAAACAACATAACAAAAATTATACTCAACTCCACAAGTAATCCTATAAAAACAGATTCACAGATGCAGCCAATAAAATCCACCTCGAAATATTTACCCATTTTACAGGTTCAAACCTTATGTACTTATTGTATTTTAATAAAGAAAGGTAAAGTATCAGTCCATACATAGTTACAGAAAAATCTATGAAATGTAAACAGAAAATAGAACCTTTCACGGCTAAATTTATCGAGACATTTGATGTCAGCCACCTTTCTTTACCATCCTATACTTACCAAACGGTGGAAACTTCACACATCTTTAAACTGACACAAGACATACCAAACGGTGGAAACTTCACACATCGTTACACTTACACAAGACATACAAAACGGTGGAAACTTCACAAATCTTTAAACTGACACAAGACATACCAAACGGTGGAAACTTCACACATCTTTAAACTAACACAAGACATACCAAACGGTTGAAACTTCACACATCTACCAAACGGTGGAAACTTCACACATCTACCAAACGGTGGAAACTTCACACATTTTTAAACTCACACAAGACATACCAAACGGTGGAAACTTCACACATCTTTAACTAACACAAGACATACCAAACGGTGGAGACTTCACACATCTTTAAACTCACACAAGACATACCAAACGGTGGAAACTTCACACATCTTTAACTAACACAAGACATACAAAACGGTGGAGACTTCACACATCTTTAAACAGACATACAACATACCAAACGGTAAAAACTTCATACGTCTTTAAACAGACATAAGACATACCAAACGGTAAAAACTTCACACATCTTTAAACTGACACAAGACATACCAAACGGTGGAAACTTCACACATCTTTAAACTGACACAAGACATATCAAACGGTGGAAACTTTAATCCACAAGCTGCAGATTTGTATCTATATTTTTAACTTTAATATCAATACATCATACAACTTATTAACAAACGGTACAAATATGTAATATTGACTCTATTCAGTAAGGATGAGTGAAACTTGGTTTTGTAATGAACATAATTGCTACGGGTTTTATAAAACTTTCTTTATCCTAATTTTACATAACCTAACTCAGCTATGTCTGTCTTTCATGAGAAGTTTGAAACTATTTCTGTCTTTTATCAGAGGTTTGAAGCTATGTCTGTCTGTCCTTACAGGTTTGAAGCTATGCCCGCCTTTCCTTAGAGGTTTGAAGCTATGTCCGTTTTTCCTTAGAGGTTTGAAGCTACGTCTATTTTTTCTTTAAGGTTTGAAGCTATGTCTGTCTGTCCTCAGAGGCCTTTCCATAGATGTTTGAAGCCATGTCTATCTTTCCTTAGAGGTTTGAAGGAGGTCGGTGAAGGTCGTTTGTGTTAAACATCCGGGTTCTCCAAGATAATTGAATCTTCCCTTTCTCCACATTTGGTAAATGTAAATTTTGCTGAAGTGCGATGGTAAAATTTTTTGTATGTATGTTTAGAATAGTTCGGAATTGTCGTGGTCGAATGTTATCACTGCCAGAGTATTACAGAGTTTAGAGAGACGAGACGAAGGAGGCAGACGTGAAGACAAGGGAAGTTACAGAGTTTAGAGAGACGAGACGAAGGAGGCAGACGTGAAGACAAGGGAAGTTACAGAGTTTAGAGAGACGAGACGAAGGAGGCAGACGTGAAGACAAGGGAAGTTAC
>NW_013682831.1:2363-3427 GCF_000517525.1 Limulus polyphemus | reverse complement strand
GAATAGCACCTATTATTTTTATTATGTAACAATATTATAATACTAACTAGTCTTATCCCTTATCAAGTAATTAGTATTTTGTTTTTAATTCAAGAAAAAAGTAAAGATTATAATTTACTACCAACTATGACAATGACTGATATAGAATCGCCACATCCTTGCAAATGAATGCCATATAAGATAAATTAAAAGTAGATTTCTAAAGAGACGAAAAGAAACAGTAGTGATAAAACGCATTGTATGTATTTCTTATAATCCACTTTAACCTACTTATATTACTTTTTAAATATAGAGAATCTGATATACATACAATGCAAATTGCCCTGATACTGGAAAAGTGGAGGTATATTGTCTACCCATCCATCCGGAGGTGGTATGTACTTGGTATGTAAGCCATCTTCATACCAGTAATTGTTGGCTAGAAAAAAATAAATCAGGTATTTAAACTGACTATCTGAAACGTACTGTATTTTGTCGATGACACAGTTGTTAATATTACTTCAACATAAATTTCTGAGGTAGCTCATGTTTGCACCAAGAAATTTCAGAATGAAATGCCGGTAATCACTACATTTGGTGAGATAAAATTATTTAATACTTTGTTGTAAAGGACGTTAGCTCACTGAAGTAATTGCAAAATTCAATATTTTTTTCAAAGCCTTTTGTTTTCACGGCTGAAGTGAATATTGCTTAGTTGCGGCATTAATATATCGGATACATTTTGAAATGCTGCAATCTTGTGTGTCCTCTTGGGGTCACTGTCCATTACAAAGGTAACGGTCAGGTCTCTGAGAATGAACGACTTTGAAAACCAAAAATATGTAATTCTTTAACTTCTTTAGTTTCGCTATAAAAATGCTATTTTTTCCATGTTAATAATAATAACCGATATGATAAAGCTAAATAAATCTTAATGTAAACTTAGCAATATGGAGTTATCGTACTTGTAACACTCGTGCCATACAACCATGGATGACAGTAGCACTGAAGT
The DNA here is from genome assembly GCF_000517525.1 of Limulus polyphemus. Lineage (NCBI taxonomy): Eukaryota > Metazoa > Arthropoda > Merostomata > Xiphosura > Limulidae > Limulus > Limulus polyphemus. Next base: position 2,436 of record NW_013682831.1, on the reverse strand, counting down.
GCGCCTCCTCTATCGCAGTCTTTGACAAAGCAGTATGATAACCAACATTTCCCAGGCATTGTTTGACAACTAT
>NW_013682831.1:0-1363 GCF_000517525.1 Limulus polyphemus | reverse complement strand
GATTATAAATTCAAATGTTAGACGAATATGCATTCAGCTTTACTGATACTAACTTTCCTGTTCATGCATTTACCGAAGACACAGAACTTCCAGGTCTTATCATCCCACACAGACACCTTTGACCAGTCAACTTCCTTACCACTCTCACATTCAGTTTTCTCTAAAAATGAATCATAACAAGAAAATAAAATGAATTATGTGTCTCATATTTATGATACACTAAAGAATGAACGTAACGAGGAAGGACATTTTATAGCGAAATAATTAAACGATGTAGACCAAAAGGAGAAAACATTTCGAAGAAGATTGTCGTCAGTACTATTGGTGTAAGTAGAGAAACTCGTACCACAGAGCGTTCAGGATAACAATGTCTCTGAAACAGAAATCACAACTTTAGGAGCAAGACTCATATCCTCAAAGCGAAGGCTATGATTAAGAAAAATATCCCTTAGATCCAACAATCCATTGCGATGGAGCTGGAGATATTTTCTAGTATCATTAAGCAGACAGAGGGTACAAAAGTCCCCTGGTTCTATACTGGGGGAACTAGACAGTTATGTGTGGTCAAATATGTTTACTGTGTTTCTAATTTACTCAGCCATTTTGTTTTTCAGAAAAAGAATTGTTTAGTTTAAGGTGTTGCCAGATCTTATGAGCCGTTGTTATTCTGATATTTGGGTTCATTGTCATGTTAAACGTAATTTTTGTTGGTAACGTTTGTTTACAATAGAGAGTTTGGGTAAAGTTTATCAAGGTTTATAGTCCAAGATGACCTCGTTAATACTTGCTTCAATATAAATTGTAGTGTTGAGTAACAGTGAATAAATATGGCCACAAGACTGAATACAATCGATGGTTACTAAAGTAAAAATTACAATAGACATAGAACCTCGTTTTTCTGTGCAATTAACTCGGCTTAATGCATTCGTACTCAATACCGTATGATTTTTAAGTAACTATTTTTCGATAAGACATACCTAAGTCATTACCATATGATTTTAGTTTCTGCACACACACACACACATATATATATATATATACATTTTCAGAATAAAGTATATGTATTCAATCTTGAGAAGGCAATCACAATTTCATGCTGAAGAAAATTGCTTACCAGCATTGGTCAATTTCCATATCATAACATGCCATCGGGAGATGTAGTTTGTCGTCATCGCAATAGTTGGATTATTGATGTTCGTCTCAGAATTGCATGTTGTTGCTTTTGATAACGTATTTTTTAATAACAATGTTCTGCTAACATCTGTTTCTGTGATGACAAAATGAAACAAAAATATTATAAGGAACGCGCAAACATATTCGCACACTCTTGAATTCATATTTCAGTTTTAGTAAAACGCTTCTT
>NW_013682830.1:0-2429 GCF_000517525.1 Limulus polyphemus | reverse complement strand
GGTGGTTATTGGAAGTAGTTTACTAGAACTTTGGTGGTTATTAGAAGTAGTTTACTGGAACATTATTGATTATAGAAAGTAGTTTACTGGAACATTAGTGATTATTGGAAGTAGTTTACTGAAACAACAGTGGGTTATTGGAGATAGTTTACTAAACCAACAGTGGGTTATTGGAGATACTTTACTAAAACAACAGTAGTTATTGAAGGTAGTTTAATAATAGAACAGTGGTTATTGGAGATACTTTACTAAAACAACAGTGGTTTATTGGAGATACTTTACTAAAACAACAGTGGTTATTGGAGATACTTAACTTTATAACAGTGGGTTATTGGTTGATAGTTTACTAAAACAACAGTGGGTTATTGGAGATACTTTACTAAAACAACAGTGGGTTATTGGAGATACTTTACTAAAACAACAGTGGGTTATTGGAGATAGTTTACTAACCCAACAGCGGGTTATTGGATATAGTTTACTGAAACAACAGTGGGTTATTGGAGATAGTTTACTAAAACAACAGTGGTTATTGGAGATAGTTTACTAAAACAACAGTGGTTATTGGAGATACTTTACTAAAACAACAGTGGGTTATTGCAGATAGTTCACTAGAAGAATGTTATTTTCAACTGGTTTACTTGATGTTTTTCTTTTTATTTCAGAGACACAATCATCATAACCCTAGTAGATGCTGGAATAAGTATTCTTTTTAGTGTACTGCTTTCTTCATACATAGGAAATGTAGCCAGCAGAGAGAATGAAAACATGACATATGAATACCTAAGAACAATCATGTTCACAGAAGGTAAGAGATTCAGGGTAACAATGAAGGGTTAAGTATGTTATATTAAAACAACTTTGTATGTGCAAATCAGCAATTCCCATGAGAATCGTGGAAAACACTAATCCACGTATGCTAGATGGATTATGGACAGTAGTCAGAGAGGAGTGGTATTTTTTTAATGTGACATAATTATCACAGAGACTTTTGCAATGGAACCTATACTCCATGGTCATTGAATCAGATTATATATAATGCTGAGAACCAGGTTTTAATACCTGTTTTGGACACAGCATAGTTAGCACATTTTGTAGCTTTATGCTTAACTACAAATAAACAGTTGGTGAGATTGTAATCTTGTGTTAACTACCAGTGCTTAGAACTTAATTTTTGACTCTAAGGAAATGTCATTAAGTATATTCAGAATGTCAGTATAGGTAATACTGACCATATAAATATTATCCCATTTTAAAGGCATATTTTAGGTTTATTTTTGTTAAAACATTGAGTGCCTTTCCAAATTCATTATCTCATTAATTTTTATCTCTAGAAAGCTTTGAATAATCTTTATCATAAATATATTTGAATAAATATTTTCTGTGTTAATGTTTTTAGTTTGCTACTAGTTTTTATTATATTTTACAGTTTTAACATTAAATTACTTGCTAATATTTCATTGAGTTAAAAATGTTTTTGTTCTACTGTTTCTAAAATATTGTTTTTTACGTTGTAAAATTAAATTATGTTTGTGAAAAAGTTTATAATGACTTAAGAATTTGCTAGAGGTTTTGTTTATTATAAAGTTAAAATATAAAACCAAAAAGTTATAAAATTGTAAATAAGTGATATACAAGAGGTTAATTTTATCCGATTATTTGTTTATATTTTCCATGGTATATGTTCCAAACATAGATTATGATGCTGCTCCAGAGATGACCCTGGGATTCTTGGTGTTTCCACGACTTTTAAGTAGTCTTGACAACCTTCCTCGTCTCTGGTGTATCATGTTTTTCATCATGATTTACATGCTTGGCTTGGGGAGTACAGTAAGTTTTTGCACTCCACATGGTTTTGATACTTCAGCTAAAAACATATGCCATAGATTTCTAGGACTACCTGTTCTCATCCTTAGAGACAAATTACGGCTAAATACTGATTAATAAGAAGATACAGTATGTGATGACTAGTGGTTTTGATCATTAAGTTCCGATCCAAGCAAGCAAACTACGTATGTTAAAGATAAAAAAATAAAAAGCCTAATAATTAACACAGTTAATTTAATATACCATTCTAACTAGGAGTATGAAATAACTCGATTTGCTGGTTAACTAGTCAGACTGCATGTGAAGTGTACAGGGTTAAAGTCCTTATTTTTTTAATAAAAGTAACATTTAAGACTGTCATTCAGTTTATAGAATAGAAAGGAGTCTTTATGGTAGCAGCTGACTGGCTGCTCTGGTCAGTAGCTCAAAGCAAGGACAGGAATACCTGACTCATAGGAGTCTCTGATCATTGTTTAAAATCATAAAGTGTTATAAATAAACAAACTAGAATTAACACCTGTACTAAATAGTTTACATTTTCTTTTATTGTTTAGATGGCCTATATTGAAAACATTCTCTCAATAATAAGGGATCAGTGTACAGCG
>NW_013682829.1:0-2431 GCF_000517525.1 Limulus polyphemus | reverse complement strand
TCATAGCAATTAAAAATAAGAAATATAACGAGATGGAAAACCTAAATGCAATTATAATATTCATTTCTTGATACACATAATTATCACTAAAATGAACTCTGTTGATTACATGGATAACAAATGTACCTGATTATTCCGTTAAAATTAATATATTCATTTTCAAGATCCATCCCTATTGTCTTGGTAACCGTGAATGACCGTACACCAAAAATTTTAAAACTTGTATTCCAGGATTCAAGAGAAAAACAGAAAATGAATTTCAAGACTTTCTTTTAACAATATTAAAATAATAAAAGATACTGTTCAACATCTCAGAATTTCTCAGGAAAGATAAATATCAACAGTTGTATATTTGGTGATACACATAACGTAAAATGTTCTTATTACACGGTTTCAGTGATGAAAATATTTGTCAGTTCTGCTACTGAATATGGTTACTCATGAAACAAAAACTGCAGTTTAATTCCTAACCTTGTGTCATAGTTGTGTGTTTCTTTTAATAAAAGTTCACCCACAGCAACATTGAAAGGAAAGTATCTAATAAAACCACTACAAAAGAAGATATTAGTCCCTAATGGTCTTCGGTATAAAGTTTCTGAACCTTGTTCCAAGTTTCGTTTAATTTCTTTAGTTTTCAAACAGGAGTTTTATTTTTTTTAGGAGATTCTTTACCCAGTCAAATAAACCGTTGGTTTAAATCTTTCCACAAACCTTAAATGTATGCTTCTTCAGTGAATGAAGACCTCTAAACATCTACTATCAGTAACGTGCTTCAAAGTACTTTGTGTTTATTACTATGTATTTTTTGCAATTAAGGTGTTTTTATTGTTTTTTCTCCACTTCAAGATGGATTAGTTACTATAGCTTTTTCAAAGGCTCATTATTTGGAATTGGATGAATCTTTAGTTCAATGTGATCACACAAGAAAATATTCTTTAAGGGTTCATGTAATATGGAATAATATTTAATGCTTCACATAATATAAAATGAGATCTGTGTCTGTGAAGGACCATTTCTGCTTGATTTTTTCTCAAATTCATTATTTTTTGGTACAATAAAATCAACTATTAAGTTATTTTATGAAAAAAAAATGTTTACAATAAAATGACTTATTTTCCAAATACTAGGAAATATTGGGACCATGGGTGGGCTTTTTAATAAAATTTTTCAAAGGTTGGGTTTTTTGTTAAGAACATGAAACTTTTACCACACTCTTATCAATTCATATCTAGGATGTACAGAATAATTTAATTTTGATCCATTAACTCTTTTCATATAGGTACCCCTTTTCTGCACGTCAGAAGATGTTACTGAGTTACAAACAAATTTTATTAAACTAATTTATTGTCATGGTATACAAATAACATTGCCATCAGAATATGTCTAATAAATCAAATTTTAATATTATAACAAAAAATATGTACATAAAAAAATCCTCTATCTCCCGTAGTATAAGAATTGTGACATTTGCTTTCTAGGTCTTCCCTCTTCTCTAATCTATTTACCATCCCTTTGACAATTACACAATTTAAGGTAAGTTACTCATTATAATATAGTTTTTACTCAGGCAAAGCATAATTTTTAAGCCTTCAATCTTAGTCAAGGAGCCATATACTAGAAAATCAGACCTGTCTTGTCAATGTAATATGTCAATTAATAGATTAAACTTGGGCTTTCTATTGGTTATAAATAACATAGTATTAAAAGTCAATTCTCTGTACAGAAACAATATAATGTAATATGTCAATTAATAGATTAAACTTCTTTCATAAACATTATTCTCACAAGAAACACATCAAAAAGCTCTGCTGAATTTTTACGGCTCTTACCACATAGTTACAAAGCCTCAAAAATTTTGATAGTATATAAAACATTGTCTGTTATTTACATTTATTCTGTGTACCTAGGTGCATTATTTAATTAAGTAAAAAAAATTAGTGCCATAGTACCATTAGCATTAAAAAGTAGGGCTAAGTTATATCGACCATCTACACACACAGAAAACGAGACCCAAATAAGTACTGTATTTCTTTTGTCTTCTTTATCTATTATTATTATGGCAAATAAAATGTAAAAATTAGAAACTTGTTAGGTTACATAAGGTCTGCTTAGGCAGAGAAAAATAACATTTTTTCAAGAGCTTTGCCCACAAGTAGTCCTTGCATTACCTAATTTTGTACAGAACCACGTGTAACTGACAATATCGGCACACCAATAGTAAATCACTCAGGGAACGAGTAGGTCACATTACAAAAGAAAATAAAACAAACTTTAAGTAGAAACAGATGTATATTGTTATGAGCTTTTAGTTATTTAGGATAAACAAAAGTAGTTTCATGTTACTATTTGAAGGCATTCTAGAAAGAAACAATGGCAAATTAGATTTATTTCGTATTTATTAATGCTGGTTACGAAGTTGGGCTAATTAACC
>NW_013682828.1:0-2432 GCF_000517525.1 Limulus polyphemus | reverse complement strand
AACAATATGTTTGTTAACAACACTATTTGATCTGATATCGAGTGTTCATACAAATGTCCCTAGAGGGATCACCTATAGGATCTTATAATATCATAATCATCATAATACAAATTTAGGATGCTTTATTAATCTAAGTAAGGAAATGCCGATTTATTTTAAATGTCCTATTTGTTCTGATTTTAACAATAACATGTAACTATTTTCAGATAATATTGTCATAAGAAGGTAAACTACCGTGCAAGAAGCGATTGGATGAATGATTTATGGATTTTGCGCATTCCATGACATTAAGGACAAAAATTCTTAGAATGCTTACGACTAACCTCGAGCAGCTAAGCGGTAAGAATGAAGGCTTATAACATTAAAAACCGGGTTTCAATATCCGTGGTGGGCACGGTACAGATAGCCCATTTTGAAGCTTTGTGCTTAAAATTAAACAAGCAAAAGCGTGCGACCATAATCTTATAATTCTTAGTCTAATTTCAACGACAATAACTAAAGTGACACACATAAGCATGCTACAGTTCGCTGGATCTTGAATACCGGAAGTACACTTAGTTTATTGGTTATGCAAAACACAAACCAGAAAGTCGACACTTGTACTGTTGCTCTTTTTTTTTTGTTGTTGTTTTTTTGCTCAGTTGGTGAATTGGTTCAACCTTCTTTCGCTACGACAATGAAATTTATATGTTTTCCTATGAGTTTTCAAATTGTTTTGAAGATATTTGTTAACTCCACTCAAAAATATTGGATATAAAAAAAATTAATGTTTTTTAAACAGTTGTAGAAGCTAATGGTTTTATTTTGTTTAATATTCCAAACATTATACATACACTCATAATAGATATATTGCTATTTAGTTGAATTTATATATTATTTGTGTGAACCAGTAAACTTACAGTCTAATGATTAATTTAATTTTTCTGTTCTTTACTCACCAGTTTCTGATGAGAGAGTGAACAAAGCTATCACAAACGTCAATCCAATAAATAAAATACGAACATTTCATTCGCATTAACTGGTTCTACTGCCATCCTTTTTTAAATATTGGCATTTTCATTCTGAATGGCACCTTTTATGAAATAGAATGAACGACCATGCCACTTTCTACTTTATTTTAAATTACTGACCAGAGTGAATGACATAGTGTTAAACAGCATCGAGACACGAACTTGGACCTTCCATTACACAACCGTGCATGCTAACCATTATGCTGCGACTAGTCTGTTTTATGATTGAATTATATGATTTTATACATAGGACATATTAATATCCATTTACTAAATTGCAAGATGCTTTCGGCAGGTTTTTTTTCAATTTTTTTGTAACTGTTTAAGAAAAATAGAAATAATTTTGTGAACTATCCAAAACACATACATTTACATATACCATTACACATCTATGTGAATTAAGGAAACTTTTAACCCTCAAATTACCGACTTGTTTTCATGCCATTCACTACCGGTGGGGATGTTGAGTAATTTTAGGTTTTTGTCTGTTACGACAATAAAAGAAATAAACAAACATTATGATTCAATTTATCATGGACTTGCGGATTTACACCCGTGATGGGCACAGCACAGATAGCCCACTGTGTAGCTTTGTATTGAACAACAAATAAACCATGGATTTACAATATATGCAACAATGCTATCTACACTTGTTCTTTTATTATACTCCCTACAATCGGTAGGTTTTTGCTATCACAAACGAAGGGGAAACGTAATGAAACTGAAAAATATTTGATTTTAAAACAAACGTCTACTCTAGGTTTGAGTATAAAATATTAAATATACTAAAAAAACTGTGTCTTTCATCACTCTTTCACAAGGCAATATTCACATTAAATAAAAAATAGCTTAGCTATTCAATTATTTCTTTAAACTCAACACTAAAATGTGATTCCAACTGCCTGTGGTAGACTAAATTCAAGCTCAAATCAGATATCAGAAAGTGGAAGTCATGATATGTAAGCATGATGTAGGTCAGCTTTAAGTTTTGGTTTTTATCAACCATTTTTCTTTAGCTTTGTGTTAATTTGCTGGAGAAACATTGGATCTAAATAGAACGACATCTTCTAGCCACAAAACGGTAGGCGTGCTCTTTTTTCCCTCTGTTTTACAGAGCCAGATAGCATACAGACTAAAATCTATATATATATGATAGCCAAAAGTCTGACTGTCTGTCTCACTCTGTATATCCTGAACAATTAATCACAGAAAAATAGTATCTATCAAAACGTTTCTTTTCAAGAGCACATTACAGGAAAATTAGTTTTTCTTTTTTAAAAATTTCATAGCGATATTAACATCGATCCTCCAGTCTTCGTATATGCTGAATAGTCAATCTGGAAAAAAACTTATTAAGAACAAAAACGCTTTTTTTTTTCTGGGAATTTCACGAAAATAACGGGCCTTCCTCCGTCGACTAAT
>NW_013682827.1:0-2432 GCF_000517525.1 Limulus polyphemus | reverse complement strand
ACATTACTTTAATACAATTAAAATGTGATGACATTTTCAACAACATTTTTATACGAGTGAAAAATATATATTTATATATTTTTGTTATTCACTGAAATCGGTTATTTTTTTATGTTTCAAATTCATCACTTATCCGTACAAAGTACGAATGTCGTTGTATAGAATAATGTTTTTTTTGTGTGTGTTAAATCTTGCGATTTATGATGTAAACATTAAGTTTAATTAAACATATTTATTTAGCCTCTCTCTCTTTAAAAGATGGCTTTCCTTCTCAGGTTATAACAGACAGGTTATTAGGTTATCGGGTTATTATCTTTCCTACTACGAATCTCGCGACGACCATGAATCATTGCACATTTTCTTATTGATTCTATAAAACCCCATCCGCATCACTTTAAGGATTATAAAATATAACCTCCTCCCCAGATCGTTGCTTGTGTAGCCAGGAATAACGATAAATCATTGTTACAGTAGAGAAAGGGAGCTTGTTGGGAAATATATTTAGTGAATACCACTACTGAGCCTACGCCTTGAGAGGAATCTTTTCTTTAATATGGATAATTTATTATTACCAATAAGGTTACCAACCAATTGAAGCCCTTATGACGTAGCAGTCATGTGGTTTGTGTCTTATCAATTTAAACTTTTCAGTATTTATTCTCGACTCTGAAGTAATCGAACTATATTACCTTGTAAATAACCCATACATTGATTTTAGATAAATTCATGAGTTGAACTGATTCTTTGCTGGAATGAAATCACGTGGTTACCGTTTTTTATGTAAACATTGAATGTAATTGATTCGTTATTTCTTGATATGTCTTCGTTGTTTAATCTTTACTTTGAACCAACCAATAAAATGTAGTGAAATATTTTCATACTCTTGTTAGTCAGAACTGGTTAGTTATGGTTTTATTCATATCAAGATGAAGGTGTACACACTCAGAGCTGATAGTTTTACTTTATCAAGATGAATGTGTACACACTCAGAGCTGATAGTTTTACTGGTATCAAGATGAAGGTGTACACACTCAGAGCTGATAGTTTTACTCTATCAAGATGAATGTGTACACACTCAGAGCTGATAGTTTTACTGGTATCAAGATGAAGGTGTACACACTCAGAGCTGATAGTTTTACTGGTATCAAGATGAAGGTGTACACACTCAGAGCTGATAGATTTACTCTATCAAGATGAAGGTGTACACTCTCAGAGCTGATAGTTTTACTCTATCAAGATGAAGGTGTACACATTCAGAGCTGATAATTTTACTCTATCAAAATGAAGGTGTACACGCTCAGAGCTGATAGCTTTACTCTATCAAAATGAAGGTGTACACGCTAAGAGCTGATAATTTTACTCTATCAAGATGAACGTGTACACACTCAGATCTGATTTTAATCTACTCTTCTGTTCAACTCTAGATTATATCGGTTAGATTGGATATTTAGTGCTTTTCTAATAGGTTAAAATTAAGGGCCAGGTTGATCGAAATTGACGAAGCAATGTTTAGTAACAATAAATGTTACCGAGTTTAGATGTAGCTATTTTATCCTCACTACTATTTTGGTGATTGTAGTTCTGACATAAAAAATAAGGTTTAACACACCTTTCATTTAGTTTCAGAATTCATATCTTCTTTTTTATTTATGTTTATCTATGTTTATTTAACGCGTGTGTCTTCATAGAGACAATAACTGGAGAACTGCATGATTTGAAATTTATATTCCTTTAACAGTAATGTATGACAGACATAACTGTGGAAACATAACACAAAATAAACCCTATGTAATTAATTTTAAGCTGTCCATTTTGATAATAGGGCAAAAAATACCTTACACATTCAACATTTTTCTCATTTCAATGACGTATCTTTTGCTAATTCAGTCAGCCATTTTATGTTTTGTTTCCATATAAATTAAAGAAATATACTGCATAATAAGCCTAAACGTAATTAACAAGTGATCTTGGAGCTAGGTGTGTGTATATTTTTCAACGTTTTCTAGGTCAGGACTTTCTGGTCTTATAACCAGTCATGTTTTATAAATACGTGTGTTAGGATAACCGGTACGCCCATGTCAGGACCCGTCGTGGCCAGGCGGTTAGGGAGCTTGATTCGCAATGCGAGGGTCGTGGGTTTGAATCCCTGTTTCATCAAATATGCTCGCCCTTTCAGCCGTGGGTGCGTTATAATGTGACAGTCAATCCCACTATTCGTTGGTAAAAAGAGTTGCCCAAGAGTTGGCGGTGGGTGGTGATGATTAGTTGTCTTCCCTCTAGTTCTTCACTGCTAAATTAGGGATGGCTAGGGCATATAGCTTTGCGCTAAATTCAAACCAAACAAACAAACAAACTACATATGTTAAGTCCCCTGTTGGATCAGTGGTACGTCCTCGTTAAATCCTGGGTTAAAAACTATAGAAGTAGACGAG
>NW_013682826.1:2336-3414 GCF_000517525.1 Limulus polyphemus | reverse complement strand
TACAAATTCGGTAACTAGAGTTACACCTAGGTGTTCGTGGAGTTGTTGTACCAAATAACGCTAATGATGAGTACGTTGGTTACAAATTCGGTAACTAGAGTTACACCTAGGTGTTCGTGGAGTTGTTGTACCAAATAACGCTAAAGATTTGGATGGGTTACACATTCAGTAACTAGAGTTACACCTAGGTGTTCATGGAGTAGTTGTGCCAGGTAAAGCTAAACATGAGTATGATGGTTATAAATTCGGTAACTAGAGCTACACCTAAGTGTTCCTGGAGTTGTTGTACCAAATAACGCTAAAGATGAGTTTGGGGGTTATAAATTCGGTAACCAGAGTTACACCTAGGTGTTGATGGAGTAGTTGTGCCAAGTAAAGCTAAAGATGAGTATGGTGGTTATAAATTCGGTAACTAGAGTTACACTTAGGTATTCGTGGAGTTGTTGTACCAAATAACGCTACAGATGAGTATAGTGGTTACAAATTCGGTAACTAGAGTTACCCCTAGCTGTTCGTGGAGTTGTTGTACCAAATAACGCTAATGATGAGTATGTTGGTTACAAATTCGGTAACTAGAGCTACACCTAGGTGTTCGTGGAGTTGTTGTACCAAAGAACGCTAACGATGAGTATGGTGGTTATAAATTCGGTAACTAGAGTTACACCTAGGTGTTCGTGGAGTTGGTGTACCAAATAATGCTAAGGATGAGTATGGTGGTTATAAATTCGGTAACTATACTTACACCTAGGTGTTCATGGAGTAGTTGTGCCAGGAAAAGCTAAAGATTAGTATGGTGGTTATAAATTCGGTAACTAGAGTTACACCTAGGTGTTTATGGAGTAGTTGTACCAAGTAAGGCTAAAGATGAGTATGGTGGTTATAAATTCTCTAACTAGAGTTACACCTAGGTGTTCATGGAGTAGTTGTGCCAAGTAAGGCTAAAGATGAGTATGGTGGTTATATATTGTGTATCTAGAGTTACACCTAGGTGTTCGTGGAGTTGTTGTACCAAATAACGCTAAAGATGAGTATGTTGGTTACAAATTCGGAAACTTGAGTCCTAGGTGTATGTTCGTGG
>NW_013682826.1:0-1354 GCF_000517525.1 Limulus polyphemus | reverse complement strand
TAAAGATGAGTATGGGTTATAAATTTTGTAACTAGAGTTACACCTAGGTGTTCATGAAGTAGTTGTGACAAGTAAGGCTAAAGATGAGTATGGTGGTTATAAATTCGGTAACTAGAGCTACACCTAGGTGTTCGTGGAGTTGTTGTACCAAATAAGGCTAAAGATGAGTATGGGTTACACATTCAGTAACTAGAGTTACACCTAGGTGTTGATGGAGTAGTTGTGCCAAGTAAAGCTAAAGATGAGTATGGTGGTTATAAATTTGGTAACTAGAGTTACACTTAGGTATTCGTGGAGTTGTTGTATCAAATAACGCTACAGATGAGTATATTGGTTATAAATTCGGTAACTAGAGTTACCCCTAGGTGTTCGTGGAGTTGTTGTACCTAATAACGCTAATGATGAGTATGTTGGTTACAAATTCGGTAACAAGAGTTACACCTAGGTGTTCGTGGAGTTGTTGTACCAAATAACGCTAACGATGAGTATGGTGGTTATAAATTCGGTAACTAGAGTTACACCTAGGCGTTCGTGGAGTTGGTGTACCAAATAATGCTAAGGATGAGTATGGTGGTTATAAATTCCGTAACTATATTTACACCTAGGTGTTCATGGAGTAGTTGTGCCAGGAAAAGCTAAAGATTAGTACGGTGGTTATAAATTCGGTAACTAGAGTTACACCTAGGTGTTTATGGAGAAGTTGTACCACGTAAGGCTAAAGATGAGTATGGTGGTTATAAATTCTGTAACTAGAGTTACACCTAGGTGTTCATGGAGTAGTTGGGCCAAGTAAGGCTAAAGATGAGTATGGTGGTTATAAATTGTGTAACTAGAGTTACACCTAGGTGTTCGTGGAGTTTTTGTACCAAATAACGCTAAAGATGAGTATGTTGGTTACAAATTCGGTAACTAGAGTTACATCTAGGTATTCGTGGAGTTTTGTACCAAATAACGCTAAAGAGAGTATGGTGGTTATATATTCGGTAACTAGAGATAAACCTAGGTGTTTATGGAGTAGTTGTACCAAGTAAGGCTACAGATGAGTATGGTGGTTATAAATTCTGTAACTAGAGTTACACCTAGGTGTTCATGGAGTAGTTGTGCCAAGTAAGGGCTAAAGATAAGTATGGTGAATATAAATTGTGTAACTGGAGTTACACCTAGGTGTTCGTGGAGTTGTTGTACTAAATAACGCTAAAGATGAGTTTGGGGGTTATAAATTCGGTAACCAGAGTTAAACCTAAGTGTCTATGGAGTAGTTGTACCAAGTAAGGCTACAGATGAGTATGGTGGTCATAAATTTTGTAACTAGAGTTACACCTAGGTGTTCATGAAGTAGTTGTACCAAGTAAGG
>NW_013682825.1:1745-3296 GCF_000517525.1 Limulus polyphemus | reverse complement strand
AGTTGGAGGAAAAATTTCTTTTCTCGTTCTTCTTGTTTATTTTCGAAAGGAAACAGGAAGAAAGTCAGCAGCAACTACAGGAAAATCAACAACAATGGCAAGAGGTACAAATGGAAAACATTAGTAAATTTAAAAGCGAATTAGATACGTTAAAGGACGATCTATTGTCTTTAACACAAGGAGGATACATTGACCATCGACTTAATCAGCCCCAGACAATGGCAAGCCCCTTACAGAGCCCGCAGCTAAACCCTAATGCAGACATATTCAGTCCCGTTAGAAGTCACATCCCAGATATGAATGTCAGTGCGAAGGAAGCCCCAGGAATTCGATGGGAAGGCACCGTGGGAAGCATATAGAGCACAGTTTGAGTTTCTGGCAGAGATGAACGGAGGGACAGAGGAGCAGAAAGCAGTATATCTGGCAACGAGCTTGAAGGGACAACCACTGGAAAAACTTGGACACTTGACAGCAGCCGACAGACACAACTATAGAGCATTGATAGAGGCTCTGGAACTCAGGTACGGAACCCAAAACCAGTCAGAAGTCTACAGGGCCAGGTTCAGGACGAGAGCCCGTGCTAAAGGGGAGAGCCTGCAAGAGCTGGCACAGGACTTGGAGAGCATGGCACACAAGGCCTACCCAACTGCACCACCCTATCTCATCAAGTTGTTGCTGAGGGATCAGTTCGTAGATGCCTTGGACAGTCCACAACTTAAGATACAAGTGAAGCAAGCACATCCCTCTACCATGCAGGATGAAATGGCCAGAGCTCTCGAATTTGAATCCTACGTTAAGTCCAGCACAGAGGTACCGAGGTTGGTACAGTCATCTGGATTCAAGGCCAGAAAAGGTCAGCTTTCAGAGAAGTTTGAGGGACTTTGCTGGCACTGTAACAAACCTGGGCACAAGAGAGCTCAATGCTGGAAACTTCAACACAGGGGAGATGCCACAGCAGGAAAGGCTGGTATCCAGAAAAGTTGTTGGAACTGTGGAAAGCACGGACATTTGAGGAGCCAGTGTAGGAAGAATATTGCCAACAAGTCGGCCTCAAGGAGACCAGTAGTGGTTAGTGTTGATCGACGCCCACCAACCCCCATCATGAAAGTCCCAACAGCCAGGTGTAAAATGCCAAGCACACACAGTGTCTATGTGACAGGAAAGCTGGATGGTCAAAGGTGCAACTTTGTCATAGACTCTGCGTCTCAGCAAACCCTTGTGAGCATCAAGGTGTTAAATCACGAAGGAGTATCAGAAGCCATACAGAAGCTTTATGGTGTGACAGGACATTCTCAAGGTTGTGGGGACCAGTGTGGGTAACTATTGAGCTCATGGGCATAAAGGACAGACAGAAAGTATACTTGGCTGACATTGAAGACGAATGCATATTAGGATTGGACTATCTACTACCAAGGAAGTTTGTAATTAATTTTGACAAAATGACGTTTGGGAACAAACAATGGCCAAGTTCCAGTAACTGTGTAACTGTCAAAAGAGAGGTTGAGCTGATTGGGTGCTATCGGGCTGAAGTCAAGCCGACTGAAAAAGTTG
>NW_013682825.1:0-881 GCF_000517525.1 Limulus polyphemus | reverse complement strand
ACCAGTCAGAAGTCTACAGGGCTAGGTTTAGGACGAGAATCTGTGCTAAAGGGGAGAACCTGCAAGAGCTGGGACAAGACTTGGAAAGCATGACACACAAGGCCTACCCAACTGCACCACCCGATCTCCTCAAGTTGTTGCTGAGGGATCAGTTCGTAGATGCCTTGGACAGTCCATAACTTAAGATACAAGTGAAGCAAGCACACCCCTCTACCATGCAGGATGCAATGGCCAGAGCTCTCGAATTTGAATCCTACGTTAAGTCCAGCACAGAGGTACCGAGGTTGGTACAGTCATATGGATTCAAGGCCAGAAAAGGTCAGCTTTCAGAGAAGTTTGAGGGACTTTGCTGGCACTGTAATAAACCTGGGCACAAGAGAGCTCAATGCTGGAAACTTCAACACAGGGGAGATGCCACAACAGGAAAGGCTGGTATCCAGAAAAGTTGTTGGAACTGTGAAAAGCACGGACATTTGAGGAGCCAGTGTAGGAAGAATATTACCAACAAGTCGGCCTTAAGGAGACCAGTAGTGGTTGGTGTTGAGCGACACCCACCAACCCCCATCTTGAAAGTCCCAACAGCTAGGTGTAAAATGCCAAGCACACACAGTGTCTATGTGACAGGAAAGCTAGATGGCCAAAGGTGCAACTTTGTCATAGACTCTGCGTCTCAGCAAACCCTTGAGAGCAACAAGATGTTAAATCACGAAGGAGTACCAGAAGCTATACAGAAGCTTTATGGTGTGACAGGACATTCTACAAGATTGTGGGGACCAGTGTGGGTAACTATTGAGCTCATGGGTATAAAGGACAAACAGAAAGTATACTTGGCTGACATTGAAGACGAATGCATATTAGGATTGGACTATCTACTACCAAGG
>NW_013682824.1:3375-3947 GCF_000517525.1 Limulus polyphemus | reverse complement strand
TGACAGTACACAGTCTTCTTAATTCTTGTGTCTTCTTATTGACAGGACATCTTAATGTTAAATCTTATGTCTTCTTATTGACAGTACACAGTATCGTTAAATCTTGTGTCTTCTTATTGACAGTACACAGTCTTGTTAATTCTTGTGTCTTCTTATTGACAGGACATCTTAATGTTAAATCTTATGTGTTTTTATTGATAGTACACAGTATTGCTAAATCGTGTGTCTTTTTATTGACAGTACACAGTATAGTTAAATCTTGTGTCTTCTTATTGACAGTACACAGTATAGTTAAATATTGTGTCTTCTTATTGAAAGTACACAGTATCGTTAAATCTTATGGCTTGTTATTGATAGTACTCAATATTTCTTGTGTTTCTTATTGACAGTACACAGTATCTTAAATCTTGTGTCTTCTTATTGACAGTACACCGTCTTGTTAATTCTTGTGTCTTCTTATTGACAGGACTTCTTAATGTTAAATCTTATGTCTTCTTATTGATAGTACACAGTATCGTTAAATCTTGTGTCTTTTTATTGACAGTACACAGTATCGTTAAATCTTGTGTCTT
>NW_013682824.1:1329-2520 GCF_000517525.1 Limulus polyphemus | reverse complement strand
TTGTTGAAAGTACACAGTATCGTTAAATCTTGTGTCTTCTTATTGAAAGTACACAGTATCGTTAAATCTTGTGTCTTCTTATTGAAAGTACACAGTATCTTTAAATCTTCTGTCTTCTTATTGACAGTACATAGTATCGTTAAATTTTGTGTCTTCTTATTGTCAGTACACAATAATATTAAATCTTGTGTCTTCTTGTTGAAAGTACACAGTATCGTTAAATCTTGTGTCTTCTTATTGACAGTACACAGTATCGTTAAATCTTGTGTCTTCTTATTGACAGTACACAGTATCGTTAAATCTTGTTTATTCTTATTGACAGTACACAGTATCGTTAAATCCTTCTTATTGACAGTACACATTATCGTTAAATCTTGTGTCTTCTTATTGACAATACACAGTATTGTTAAATCTTGTGTCTTCTTATTGACAGTACACGGTATCGTTAAATCTTGTGTCTTATTATTGACAGGACACATTATTGTTAAATCTTGTTATGAAAACCTGACAGTACACATTATTATTCGTCGATTTAACGATACTGTGTACTGTCAATAAGAAGACACAAAATTTAACGACACTATGTACTGTCAATAAGAAGACACAAGATTTAACGATACTGTGTACTGTCAATAAGAAGACAAGATTTAACAATACTATGTACTGTCAATAAGAAGACACAAATTGTGTCATCTTATTGACAGTACAAGGTATCGTTAAATCTTGTGTCTTCTTATTGAGAGTACACAGTATCGTTAAATCTTGTGTTTTTATTGATAGTACACAGTATGGCTAAATCGTGTCTTCTTATTGACTGTGTCTTCTTATTGACAGTACACAGTATCGTTAAATATTGTGTCTTTTTATTGACAGTACACAGTATCGTTAAAGCTTGTGACTTTTATTGATAGTACACAGTATTGCTAAATCGTGTGTCTTCTTATTGAGAGTACACAGTATTGTTAAATCTTGTGTCTTCTTATTGACAGTACACAGTATTGTTTTATCTTGTGTCTTCTTATTGAAAGTACACAATACAAGATTTAACGAGTCAATAAAAAGACAAAGTACACAGTATCGTTAAATCTTGTGTCTTCTTATTGACAGTACACAGTATTGTTAAATCTTGTGTCTTCTTATTGACAGTACACAGTATTGTTTTATCTTGTGTCTTCTTATTGAAAGTATAAA
>NW_013682824.1:0-672 GCF_000517525.1 Limulus polyphemus | reverse complement strand
TGTTAAATCTTGTGTCTTCCTATTGACAGTACACAGTTTTGTTAAATCTTGTGTCTTCTTATTGACAGTATACAGTATCGTTAAATCTTGTGTCTTCTTATTGACAGTACACAGTATCGTTAAATCTTGTGTCTTTTTATTGACAGTACACAGTATCGTTAAAGCTTGTGTCTTTTATTGATAGTACACAGTATTGCTAAATCGTGTGTCTTCTTATTGAGAGTACACAGTATTGTTAAATCTTGTGTCTTCTTATTGACAGTACACAGTATTGTTAAATCTTGTATCTTCTTATTGACAGTACACAGTATAGTTAAATCTTGTGTCTTCTTATTGACAGTACACAGTATCGTTAAATCTTGTGTCTTCTTATTGACAGTACACAGTATCGTTAAATCTTGTGTCCGACAGTACACAGTATCGTTAAATCTTGTGTCTTCTTATTGACAGTACACAGCATCGTTAAATCTTGTGTCTTTTTATTGATAGTACACAGTATTGTTAAATCTTGTGTCTTCCTATTGACAGTACACAGTTTTGTTAAATCTTGTGTCTTCTTATTGACAGTATACAGTATCGTTAAATCTTGTGTCTTCTTATTGACAGTACACAGTATCGTTAAATCTTGTGTCTTCTTATTGACAGTACACAGTATCGTTACATCTTGTGTCT
>NW_013682823.1:0-2435 GCF_000517525.1 Limulus polyphemus | reverse complement strand
TGTAGCTTTGCGCGAAATTCAAAACAAACAAACAATTCATTAAATAAAAAATCTGGGAAAAACGAGGTATATTTTGTGTAAAGAGGAAAAACTTAAAACCTAACAGCAATAAAACAGACCTAAGTGTTTAGATTTTTGTATTCCTGCCCAAAATAAAATTTTGTTTTAAAATACTCTTTTAAGTTTTTGTACTTTAAATTTTACTAAAACTTCTAAAACCTATCGTTTAGAAGACTGTACAAGTTCCACCGCAGGAATCGAGCCTCGAATTTTATCGTTACAATCTCTTATGTTACCGTTGAGCCACCAGTGGGAGGACTCTGTCAGTAGATGAACTGAATACCTCAGTTGATATACACTTGAAGCCGGAGGAGGGGAGGAAGGTGTAAACTCAAACTTTATTTGGTAATAACTACGTAAGAAAACGACAATCGTGAATAACCTGCGTCTTGTATATTCTTTTCATTTCAATAAATGTACAACGCTACATCAGGCCTCTAAGATGGAGTGTTTTATATGCTAACAAAATGTGTACAGAGCTAAACTGAAAGGCAAACAATATGGCCAACCACCCTGAAAAAAAAAACCAAACATAGTGTTGAATTGATTTGATGTATCTGAGCAAAAGAAAAAAAAAACCTTTAATCACAGGATCTGATAGACGAGAATATGTCTATTTTATTCTGTATGATATTACTTACTGTTCTGTCATCTTTGCAGGGAAGATTTTTCAAAATCTTCAAGTCCACAATGAATATGCGATGTGCGTCTAACGCGTCTCTCAGTGTCAGGTTCTCCAACATTGGCTCTAACTCAAACACATTAGCTCCAAAGCTAGAAAATGGAGACTGAATCAGTTTCATTCGTGACACGTGGCAAAAAAAATCATGTTTTCATTTTCTTAATATATTTGTAGATTTTATATTTTGTTATGGGACTTTCGAAAATTTACTAGTTAATTCTTCGTTATCAAATAGCAATTAACAACTATGCTTGTTTTAGTAACCCTACTTTGTATTTTTTCGCTAAATAATTGATGTAAACAACATTTTGGGGTTCTTTTATTCAAATTTTACCTACCTTTCAGGAATTTCCAAACAGAGCTGTATAGAAATAGGATTCAGTCCCTGCAATCTCTGCATGGCAAACCATTTATCATCGTTCCACCGAGGCAAACACTGAAGTATAGAGGGCGTTTGGTTATTTCTTATTTTAGTATAAAACAAAATATGAACATTGAGTAACAAACTACTTGCTCCAAGAAGAAACATCTATTAGGATCCAATTATCTACTTCTCGAGCGATTAAAATTTTTCGTAACTAAGAAACCAAAGTTTCGTAGTTAATTAGTAAACTTATGTTTTAGCATATTAAAAAGTGAGACGTCGATTA
Organism: Limulus polyphemus; assembly: GCF_000517525.1. Lineage (NCBI taxonomy): Eukaryota > Metazoa > Arthropoda > Merostomata > Xiphosura > Limulidae > Limulus > Limulus polyphemus. The sequence continues at coordinate 1,043 of NW_013682823.1, read as the reverse complement.
AACAACCAAAAGTTCAAGCTAAAACAAAAACTGAAATATTTTAAGTATAATAATTCCGACACCCTGTAAAAGGCCATCTTAAGATGGAGTTAAAAGCGTATGTTCTATTTTCTATTAAAAATTAATTAATTAAAAACTTCTATCTGTATTAAAGTGAACACGGTTTTATAATATTTGGTAGTAAATTGACAAATAACGTAGTATAAAGATGATGAGGGGGTTTTATTTTGGGGAACACACTACGTGTTTTGACAGAAAATTTATCAATATTCTTCAGATATGGCCAAAGTTCTGTTGAAACATGTAGTGTGTTCCTCAAAATAAAATCTCCTCATTATACTTAGAAGTTATTGTTTGTCGATTCAATTCTGTGTTAGCATAATATGCTTCAATACATAAATACATAATGTCCAGTTATTCCAAGTCCATCAGTTATTTTGATGGCTTTACCCCCCACAAATAAATATAAACGATTCATTTCTTCCGCCTTCTTAAGATGGCTCTTGGTTAAGAAAGGCGATTTTAATCACAGAAGTTGGCTAAGTTAAACAAAAACAAGGCTTACCGACGGCTCTGAAAGGCTGAGTTTGAAAATGTTTTTAAGGTCCTGTAGAGATTCCCACTTGTCGGAGGTTAGGCCGATTAATTTAGCGTCAAGTTTGAGTTTGGTGGACATAGACTTGATGTCCCACTACACACAATTAAAGACATGATTAATAAACAGTATGGCAGAGAGAAACATAATGAAATATGTAAATCTGAGTAAGAGAAACATAGTGATAATATACAAGTTTGGGTAAGAGAAACATAGTGATAATATACAAGTCTGGGTAAGAGAAACAGTGATAATATACAAGTCTGAGTAAGAGAAATATAGTGATAATATACAAGTCTGGGTAAGATAAACATAGTGATAATATACAAGTTTGGGTAAGAGAAACATAGTGATAATATACAAGTCTGGGTAAGAGAAACATAGTGATAATATATAAGTCTGGGTAAGAGAAACATAGTGATAATATACAAGTCTGGGTAAGAGAAAC
>NW_013682822.1:0-2436 GCF_000517525.1 Limulus polyphemus | reverse complement strand
TCTGGTACAACTCCTCCCTGAAACAAACATAGATCTGTAAAACTGGTTACATATTTATAGCGCCATCCCATCTGGTGCAACTCTACCCTGAAACAAACATAGATCTGTAAAACTGGTTACATATTTATAGCGCCATCCCATCTGGTGCAACTCTACCCTGAAACAAACATAGATCTGTAAAACTGGTTACATATTTATAGCGCCATTACATCTGGTGCAACTCCTTCTTGAAACAAACATAGATCTGTAAAACTGGTTACATATTTATATTGCCATTCCGTCTGGCTTGAAAATTAAAATCATAGTTTTATAGTTTATACTAGGTACTATACTAATTAATGTTAGTTTTATAGCTAGAACTAGATATTAGAGTTTTATAATTAGAACTAGTTACGTTGATAATTGATATTAGAGTTTTATAGTTAGAAATAGATACGTTGATAATTAATGTTGGAGTTTTATAGTTAGAACTAGATACGTTGATAATTGATGCTGGAGTTTTATAATTAGAACTAGATACATTGACAATTGATGCTGGAGTTTTATAGTTAGAACTAGGCACGTTGATAATTGATGTTGGAGTTTTATAATTAGAACTAGATACATTGACAATTGATATTAGAGTTTTATAGTTAGAACTAGATACGTTGATAATTAATGTTGGAGTTTTATATTTAGAACTAGTTACGTTGATAATTGATGCTGGAGTTTTATAATTAGACTAGATACGTTGATAATTGATGCTGGAGTTTTATAATTAGAACTAGATACGTTGACAATTGATGCTGGAGTTTTATAACTAGAACTAGTTACGTTGATAATTGATATTAGAGTTTTGTAATTAGAACTAGATACGTTGATAATTGATGCTGGAGTTTTATAATTAGAACTAGATACGTTGATAATTAATGTTGGAGTTTTATAGTTAGAACTAGACACGTTGATAATTAATGTTGGAGTTTTATAATTAGAACTAGATACGTTGACAATTGATGCTGGAGTTTTATAACTAGAACTCGATACGTTGATAATTAATGTTGGAGTTTTATAGTTAGCAATAGCTGTCTGTAGAAAGTATGTTAAAACGTTAGAATCCTTGGAATATTTCAGAACTCAATGTAGCTTTACAAAAACAAAATACCATCCGTTCTCGTTGAAAGTCTCTTGCTTTATTATAGCGTTTCGGTCTTCAGGGATACAACTTAGAACTATCGGCTCCTTTGAAGATGTACGTTGATAAGAGTAGTCGAAAGCCAGTAGGTGGAAATAAAAGTTATTTTGATTGGTCGGTCTCGAAAGCCCAGTACAGCTTACTTTCAAAGGTTCCTCTTAGGAGACGATGTCTATCTATCGTGCATAATAAGCAAATTCCTTAATTCTAGATGACCGGCTTATATTTTCTAGAAATACGAAGTTTTAGTCGTTCTAATATTTCTCACTATCCGATTATTGTCTTAAACTGGAGTTATTCTTCCAACATCTATGATCCTATGAACAGAAACCATGTGTGTTCATACACATTGACTGTATGTTAATGTATCTTTAACTCAGAAAATGTTTTGTGACATAAAACAAAAGCTGAATAATAAGATATTAACCAGGACAAAAGATGTACGATACTTGTAAGATGTGAAACAGGACAAGAGATGTACGATACTTGTAAGTTATTAAACAGGACAAGAGATGCACGATACTTGTAAGTTATTAAACACGACAAGAGATGTACGATACTTGTAAGTTATTAAACACGACAAGAGATGTACGATACTTGTAAGTTATTAAACAGGAAAAGATATGCACGATACTTGTAAGTTATTAAACAGGACAAGAGATGTACTATACTTGTAAGTTATTAAACAGGACAAGAGATGTACGATACTTGTAAGTTATTAAACACGACAAGAGATGCACGATACTTGTAAAATGTGAAACAAGACAAGAGATGTACGATACTTGTAAGATGTTAAACAGCACAAGAGATGTACGATATTTTAAAGTTATTAAACAGGACAAGAGATGTACGATATTTTTAAGTTATTAAACAGGACAAGAGATGTACGATATTTTTAAGTTATTAAACAGGACAAGAGATGTACGATACTTGTAAGTTATTAAACAGGACAAGAGATGTACGATACTTGTAAGTTATTAAACACGACAAGAGATGTACGATACTTGTAAGTTATTAAACAGGACAAGAGATGTACGATACTTGTAAGTTATTAAACAGGACGAGAGATGTACGATACTTGTAAGTTATTAAACAGAACAAGAGATGTACGATATTTTAAAGTTATTAAACAGGACAAGAGATGTACGATACTTGTAAGATGTTAAACAGGATAAGAGATGTACGATACTTGTAAGATGTTAAACAGGACAAGAGATGTACGATACTTGTAAGTTATTAAACACGACAAGAGATGTACGATACTT
>NW_013682821.1:0-2437 GCF_000517525.1 Limulus polyphemus | reverse complement strand
ACTCTGTCCTGGATAAACACTCGTTCTATTGATATCAGATACGACTCTGTCCTAGATAAACACTTGTTCTATTGATATCAGATTATACACTGTCCTAGATAAACACTTGTTCTATTGATATCAGATACCACACTGTCCTAGATAAACACTTGTTCTATTGATATCAGATACGACTCTGTCCTAGATAAACACTTGTTCTATTGATATCAGATACGACTCTGTCCTAGATAAACACTTGTTCTATTGATATCAGATACGACTCTGTCCTAGATAAACACTTGTTCTATTGATATCAGATACTTTTTGAGACACGAATCTTACGTGTGTACTTAATTAATTGTTTGAGCACTGTGTCTAGTTGTTGTGTCACAGTATTTAGTAGTGGAATCATCAAGAGACAAGAGCAGAAAATATTCACAAGCAAGTTAACACTCTGTGGATCTAACTAATTTCTGGTGTATACCTTAATTCCCATCAAAGTGATTAAATTTCATTAGTTAAGTAGACGTAAGCATAGATTAAAATCTTTAGATATGGTAGACAAATTTATGTCTTACCCTAATGGAGTTTTAGAATGTTCCAGTATTAAATCTTTATCAAAACTATGGTTGAGCGTTTGAGAAATCATAGTTTAATAAGGTATCTCCAACTTTATAATGATTATTAAAGATAGGTTAGAATTTATGACATGTTAGCAGCTTTGTAGCATCGTCATTAAAAGATGTGTTAAAGACCATTTTTTATAACCTCTAGTTACAGCAGGAAATGTGTAGAAATGACGACAAATCAGGAACAGAAATAACCCTACCTTTGAAAATAATGTAAAATTTGAATTAGTTCGAAGATAATTATTCTGTACCCAAGTTTGTTGCTGAAGCCGATTTTTGTTCTTGTCTTTCCGAAGTAACTAATTCTAGAAGATTCATTGTCAACAAATGCTAAATATGTATAAATGACAGTTCTTCAATTGCCTCAAGATGTTAAACATGTATTAATGACAGTTCTTCAGTTGCCTCAAGATGTTAAATATGTATAAATGACAGTTCTTCAGTTGTCTCAAGATGCTAAACATGTATAAATATCAGTTCTTCAGTTGCCTCAAGATGCTAAATATGTATAAATGACAGTTCTTCAGCTGACTCAAGATGCTAAATATGTATAAATGACAGTTCTTCAGCTGCCTCAAGATGTTAAACATGTATTAATGACAGTTCTTCAGTTGCCTCAAGATGCTAAACATGTATAAATATCAGTTCTTCAGTTGCCTCAAGATGTTAAATATGTATAAATGACAGTTCTTCAGTTGTCTCAAGATGCTAAATATGTATAAATATCAGTTCTTCAGTTGCCTCAAATGCTAAATATGTATAAATGACAGTTCTTCAATTGCCTCAAGATGTTAAACATGTATTAATGACAGTTCTTCAGTTGTCTCAAGATGCTAAATATGTAATAATGACAGTTCTTCAGTTGCCTCAAGATGTTAAACATGTATAAATGACAGTTTTTTGAACTTCTTATCATGGCTTAGTGTAAAAGAAAACTTGGTTACTGATCCAGCTGTTAACAACACATTACTATATTTGTATTATAGGCTATTAATGTTGTAAATATTTTAACTTTCGGTGTTTTATCTTATTCATTAGAGGATTTCTTGTTTGGAGAAGAAAGTAAACCACGGAGTTAACACACGGAGAAGAAACTGTTTTAACGCGTGTTTTATCTCACAGAAAAATAACTGTTTTAACCCAGAGCTGGGTAAGTAGAAGTGGCTAATTATTGAGAAATTCGATAATTCGATACAGATTTAGCTTCGTCACAGACAACCAATGAGAGCAGTCCAAATAAAAGAAACTAAGGCAGAAGAGAAACTACATGTTGTAATTCACGACTCCGTAACTGATGTACTTCTAAGACAATTCAACATCCTCAAGGGTAATAATACACATGGCCAAACACCTTGACGAGAGGTAATAATACCGAAATCCATTAACTCTAGGAACACAATGCGACAATAATATCCAAATACATTAGCTCTAGGGACACAGTACGACAATAATATCCAAATACATTAACTCTAGGGACACAGTACGACAATAATACCGAAATCCATTAATTCTAAGAACACTATGCGATAATAATATCCAAATACATTACCTCTAGGGACACAGTACGACAATAATATCCAAATACATTAACTCTAGGAACACAGTACGACAATAATACAGAAATACATTAAACTCTAGGAACACAGTACGACAATAATATCCAAATACATTAACTCTAGGGACACAGTACGACGTACGACAATAATATCCAAATACATTAACTCTAGGGACACAGTACGACAATAATACAGAAATACATTAACTCTAGGAACACAGTACGACAATAATATCCAAATACGTTAAACTCTAGGAACACAGTACGACAATAA
>NW_013682820.1:0-2438 GCF_000517525.1 Limulus polyphemus | reverse complement strand
TAAGTTAGATGTGTTTAAATATTTATTTACTGTTGATCCAAATATCAATTTTCATTATTCTCACTACAATCCCTAGCGGGCACAATAAACTATCCAATGATTTTACTACATTGTGGGTTGAAGTCTAAGTTGTACGTAATGATATCACAATTATTTAGACTTTTGTAAACAAAAAATATTGCCACATAATACCAATAATAATAGTACAGAAGCCTATTGTTTAGACTCTCCATCTGGAGGTTTTTAAAATGCAGGAAACTTAAAGAATATAAATATTTCCTAGTAAGGGTTTGTAATAATAGTATTTTTAGTAGGGATGCATGGGTACCCGGTAATACCCGAAGTTAAAAAAAGCCGAATCCGGGTAATTGTAAATGTTATCTGAGCCTTATCTTTGTGGCAACTTTCTCGGTACTGAAACGTACAGTCAATAATTGGTTTAGTTAATCAAAAATGTTTTCGAAGCAACAAAGACTGACCGCCCGCTGAAAGTCGGGAATTCAGAGAACAAAAGGGGTTAAATAACAGGCAAGGCTTGAGAAGTAGATTTCTGGGGAAGGTGGGGGGTTTGAGAACAATAGAGGTTAGGGTTTGAGAAGTTGGAGCTAAGCATTGAAAGTAGAAAGTAAAACTTGAGTGTTCTGTTGGTGATTATTCGGTTAAATGTAATAAACGGTATTCGGCCAAACTTTACTACCCAAATTTTTAGTTAGTGCTGTTAAAATTAACACATATTGATTATTACGTATTAGGTGGGAGCATCAGTGAGTTATGTAGGTGGAGTTCATTCACTATAACTTATCATCATGCCTAAAATCACTTTAAACATATCTTTCCGTTCGTGTTCTAGAAATAAAGGATTTGGGTTAATTTAAACAACTTCTACTACAACACTAACTAGTGGTATCTTAATCCACTTGTACTACAACACTAACTAGTGGTATCTTAATCCACTTGTACTACAACACTAACTAGTGGTATCTTAATCCACTTGTACTACAACACCAACTAGTGGTATCTTAATCTACTTGTACTACAACAGTACAAGTGGATTAAGATACCACTAGTTGGTGTTGTAGTACAAGTGGATTAAGATACCACTAGTTAGTGTTGTAGTACAAGTGGATTAAGATACCACTAGTTGGTGTTGTAGTACAAGTGAATTAAAATACCACTAGTTGGTGTTGTAGTACAAGTGGATTAAAATATCACTAGTTGGTGTTGTAGTAGAAGTGGATTAAGATACCACTAGTTAGTGGATTAAGATACCACTAGTTAGTGTTGTAACCACTAGTTGGCGTTGTAGTACAAGTAGATTAAGATACCACTAGTTGGTGTTGTACCACAGGTGGACTAAGATACCACTAGTTAGCGTTGTAGTCAATTGGATTAAGATACCAGTAGTTGGTTTTGTACTACAGGTGATTAAGATACCATTAGTTGGTATGTAGTACAAGTGGATTAAGATACCACTAGTTGGTATGTAGTACAAGTGGATTAAGATACCACTAGTTAGTGTTGTAGTACAAATGGATTAAGATACCACTACTTAGTGTTGTAGTACAAATTCTTAATCCACTTGTACTACAACACTAACTAGTGGTATCTTAATCCACTTGTACTACAACGCCAACTAGTGGTATCTTAATCCACCTGTAGTACAAGACTAACTAGTGGTATCTTAATCCACCTGTAGTACAAGACTAACTAGTGGTATCTTAATCCACCTGTACTACAACACTAACTAGTGGTATCTTAATCCACTTGTACTACAACACTAACCAGTGGTATCTTAATCCACCTGTTGTACAACACTAACTAGTGATATCTTAATCCACTTGTACTACAACACTAACTATTGGTATCTTAATCCACCTGTAGTACAACACTAACTAATGGTATCTTAATCCACTTGTACTACAACACTAACTATTGGTATCTTAATCCACCTGTAGTACAACACTAACTAGTGGTATCTTAATCCACTTGTACTACAACACTAACTAGTGGTATCTTAATCCACCTGTAGTACAACACTAACTAGTGGTATCTTAATCCACTTGTACTACAACACTAACTAGTGGTATCTTCCAGGACTACTTCGAGGGCTTCTTCAATGGAGCGTTCGACAAGGATTACCAGCCATTCAGGTTAGTTGGCTTCACGTTTTGCAAAGGGGACTCGAAAGTGGTTAACACAGACGTCTAAGTCCCATTTCAAGTTATGTCTAACAGTAGGGTGTGTTGTTTCGGTACATCAAATCTTAAATATTTTTTTCTATTTATTCGACCATTTCTAAGTGAGTATATGCATTTCACCAGTCCTAGATACCCTTGTTCTTATCACCTGATACATTTCACCAATCATTCAGACCATTATTCTCACCACCTGATGCATTTCACCAGTCATTCAGACCCTTGTTCTCATCACCTGATATA
>NW_013682819.1:0-2438 GCF_000517525.1 Limulus polyphemus | reverse complement strand
GTTTTCTTCACTATGTCTGTATCATTCAGAGCCTTCGAATTGTGTTTAAAGATCAGTTGGATTATTAAGGTGAGTGAGAAACTTTGTTACAACTTTTTAAAATTACCATCATATCTAATTAACGGACTCTACAAAACTATTTACGAAATTCTTCTGTAAGAAGTGCAGAATCTTTTATAACATTAAGAATATTACGCACACTCTTCAAGGACACGAGTAGTTAACATGCGTATAATATAATCAATATATAAAACAATGTAGTTTTATCTTGTAATAAAATACCTAATAATAAACAACAAATCTGTTATGAGAAAATTATAATCCATTTTATTGAGAAAAAATGTGTTCACGCGTATTTACTGAAGAAAATTAACTGAGAAACTTTATACGAGGAGTTCATATTAAGAGAGAAATATTGACTATAATGATATTTTTTCATGTCCAATAACATAAAATATAATATCTCTTTCTGAAATATACTTTAAAGTGTACTTAGTGATATTAAAGTCGGATCACACACTGATTGACGTTTTGCTGTGAGGTATGGCGATAATGAAAAAGTTAATTTTCGGATGATAAAAACAAGCGTTATGAAAGGAATCATGCTAGGGTAGAGATTCACCTTCACTGCTATTAATACGATGTTAAGATACTTTTGTATACAGTAAAAGTTCGATACTAAAGATAGATTTAATATTGGAGTAGTATGCGCTTCACATTTACACAAAGAAATATTAACTATACTTCTGGATGATTAAGAATAAAATTCCAAAATTTTGATGCAGAAGAATCGTGACTGATTATGGATATACATAACGAAAATATTACGAACTTGGAAGATATATTACGAATTTCTTAAACGTTTTCTAACGCTTTTTAAAGAGCCAGGTGCTTAGGCTATTACTTAAAGTGTGTTTCTCACGAGACTGAAATTATTTACGTTAAAGGCCTATATACAAAACCGACGAACTTCTTTCCATAAAGCATCTTATTTAGTATTCGAGGAAAGGTTTCGGTGTAATATACAAAGCCGTATTTCTTGTACGCTGACAAGGGGATAATAATAAGATGAAGAAGAATTAGAAACTGGCCGTTTTGAGCGGATTTTCTTGTCCTTGTAAGTGTAAGAGGCGTGCTTCTTTGTGCATTTCTATAAATGTACAGTCAATAGCAGAGAATTTGAAGTGTTGTTTGAACTGAATCCTTAATGTTTGTGGTGCTTTTTGCCCGAACGTTCTGTTAGGTTTTTGGACAATTCCTTGGGATACCTGTTATGAACGACTTGAAACCTTTTTCACAAATGATATCCCTCTATATTATGGAACACCACATAATACTGTAATATAAAATATGTATTTAAATAAACGTCTATATTATCCACGTCTTGAAAATGACAGATTGCAAAATTCATTGCCACATATATTAACGGTTGATAAAATGTTTTCTTTCAAAGTAACTCAGAGATAGTTTCTGAAACGATGAAGCCTCATTATGATATAAATAATAGAACATTTTATTTCTACCTGTGTCTTTCGATTGTCTGTGACATTTATATTGTTTATTTTCTAGTCTGTGGAAATAAAATTCGATTTAATGTTGAACTTAAAAGGTAAAACCTGCAAAAACACGCGATACGTAATTTCAAACACGAACTAATTTAATCGAGACATATGTAAGGTACGTACGATTAAAAGCATTCAAATTCACTATGTTTAATCTACATTATTCTTTAGTGAAATCGTATTTCTTATTAATATATCTTGAAAATATTTAAAATTATGCACGATACACTAAAATACTTACTGACTTCTTCACACAAATTTTTCTCCTTTATGTATTCCTGCCCTGGCGGACACTGGCACGTGAAGGAGATTTCTTCTTCGATTGGTACACATTTACCACCTGCTTCAGAGCATTTATCATTTCCATTTCCTTCCTTCAGGTATTTACAAAAATCTTTTTCAGAACAGTCTCTCTCTCCAAATCCGTCTTTACAATTACATTTATAATCACTGTTCTCAATAGCTTCACATTCTCCTCCATTTTGACAAGGATCTGGGTCACACGGGTCTTTAGCTAGAAATATTTTAAAATATGTAGTTATATTAGCAGAAAAAGACATATCTAGTATGAGAAACATTTAAAATTAGTAGAGAAATTTAATATTTTCCCTCTTTATCAATAATATTATATTTTTCTAGATGTTGATTAATTTTGAAATACTCTAGAAAGATCAATTATTCGTAGGAGTAATAATAAAAACCTATTCCTTTTTTCACTTTTACACCAGTAGGTTAAGTATTGTCTTTATTTTCTAAATAGGGTAGATTATGTCGATGAGATAAAAACAGTTGTAATGGTAAGAACAGTAAACGAGCAACTTATTTGTGGTTGATAATCCATTTCAAAGTAAAACCTACCACGTAAGAAACGATAAA
>NW_013682818.1:0-2440 GCF_000517525.1 Limulus polyphemus | reverse complement strand
GTCACAGAACCCAAACCATGGCAAAGGTTGTTACAAACCTGGGTTTATGTCACAGAACCCGAACCATGGCAAAGGTTGTTACAAACCCGGGTTTGTGTCACAGAACCCAAACCATGGCAAAGGTTGTTACAAACCTGGGTTTGTGTCACAGAACCCAAACCATGGCAAAGGTTGTTACAAACCCGGGTTTGTGTCACAGAACCCGAACCATGGCAAAGGTTGTTACAAACCCGGGTTTGTGTCACAGAACCCAAACCATGGCAAAGGTTGTTACAAACCCGGGTTTATGTCACAGAACCCGAACCATGGCAAAGGTTGTTACAAACCCGGGTTTGTGTCACAGAACCCGAACCTTGACGAAGGTTGTTACAAACCCGTGTTTGTGTCACAGAACCCAAACCATGGCAAAGGTTGTTACAAACCCGGGTTTGTGCTACATAATCTAATCATACTAAAAGTTGTTTCAAGCCTTGGTTTGTGCCACAAAATCTGACCATAGCAAGGCTGTAACAAACCCAGGTTTGTGCCACAGAATCTAACAACACTAAAGGTTGTTACAACCATAGCAAGGCTGTAACAAACCCAGATTTGTGTCACAGAACCTGAACCATAGTAAGGTTGTTACAAGCCTAGGTGCAAGGTTACTAAACTTTTGAAGGGTAGAAGAAGTTAAAAAGTATTCAAATAAAAAACCCCTACAAAAGATAGTACATAAACACTGTGCTGCAGCCTTTCCCAAATCATCAAAATAATTATACAGTATTCAGTTGAAGAACAATTTAACATGTTCTACTGAATGGAGAATGTCACCGCCAGATTTTCAGCTTGACAGTTCTCAGATGATAGGAAATGTATATCAGTAGCTGCATACCACAGGCTCATTCATGTATAGCCTTCATGCAGCAGACCAAAAATATCAACCGATACCGACAACGAAACTGCCATATTAACACCTGGGCTGTACTTTAAACACAGCCAAAATACAACCGAGATGTCAATATGGCAGTTTCATTGTCGGTATCGGTTGATATTTTGGCTGTGTTTAAAGTACAGCCCAGGTGTTAATATGGCAGTTTCGTTGTCGGTATCGGTTGATATTTTGGTTGTGTTTAAAGTACAGCCCAGATGTCGGTATGGGCTGTACTTTAAACACCAGCGAAAATATCAACCAATACCGACAATGAAACTGCCATATTGACATCTGGGCTGTACTTTAAACACAGCTGTTGATTTTTGCTACATTTCATAATACTGCAAAGATGTTTACCTCTCCTGCATTTAAGCCTATAACTATTATTGTAGAGCAATTTTAGGCTTACAAGTTTCCTTTGTTATCGCTTATATCTTTGCCATTGACAAATCACTGTTTGCATCTGATGGTCAGATATGGGTTTGGCATTAACCTGGGGAATAGTTTAGATCCATTTGCAAGGTTTTTTGGTAGTATAATACTTTGGTGCTGTTTCAGCCGGTACCAACTTTGTCCATTAATATACATGACAGGAAATATGAGTGGCTCAAACTATCTGTAGTGACACAGTTCTATAAAGAAAACCATATTCCACTACCAGTAGTGTGGACAATACCACACTATCTGTATTGATACAGTTCTATAAAGAAAACTTTATTTCACTACCAGTAGTGTGGACAATACCACACTATCTGTATTGATACAGTTCTATAAAGAAAACCATATTCCAGTACCAGTAGTGTGAACAATACCACACTATCTGTATTGTTACAGTTTTATAAAGAAAACCATATTCCACTATCAGTAGTGTAAACAATACTACACTATCTGTATTGATACAGTTCTATAAAGAAAACCATATTTCACTACCAGTAGTGTAAACAATACCACACTATCTGTATTTATACAGTTCTATAAGGAAAACCATATTCCACTACCAGTAGTGTGACGCACATTGCCCACCCTTCACATAGTGTTTCTAGTTAGTTTGAAGTAAATAAGACCAGAAAGATTCTTTGGCCAGCACAGAAGTCAAGCTTGGATACAACTTAACCCTTCTGGGGTGAATTGAAACAATGTCTGGTGGAACAAAAGAGCAGACTCTGATAACTGACAGATAAGTCCAAACCTCAGCTGGACATTTTACATAGAGAAGAAATGAAACAAGACACATAAATGGAAACAAAAAATAATAATAAAAAAATCTTTATTCACAATAATTGAGTCATTAAGTATATTTCACTTACTGGCCAGCCTCTAATTCTGTTGTGACTTTAACTGGCTGATGTGGTTTAGAGTGGTCTTTACACCCATATCCACACAGGACAAAAAACAAATTCTAATTTACCAATGTAATTCAGACCACACTTTAAAAATGTTGGTATACCAGATTCCGACATTGTATACATCACATATTATTCCAAGTAACATTCCTAGGGTGTCAGGGGTCACATACAGGGTCAAAGTGAT
>NW_013682817.1:0-2440 GCF_000517525.1 Limulus polyphemus | reverse complement strand
TGGAAAATTTACTGTTTTTATTTTCAATTCGTCCGTGTGTATTTCGAAACTTTGACCATATTCGTGATTGTACTTGGATGGTGTACACACACACGTCATTCTTGGCGAAAGTTTAAGAAATGCTAATAAATTCGGCCAAACAGTAAAAAAAAATGCCATCGAATTAGAAAAACAAACGAACATTTTCGTACCATTTTATGTTCGTAGTACACTGTGCTACAGATATATCAATCATTGTTACTCGTGTTCACGTGACATTACTAGGTTTATGTTTCGTTTATTACACATGATCACAGTACTAGAGGTACTCGTGTTCACCTTATATTACTAGGTTTATGTTTCGGTTATTACATATGATTACAGTACTAGAGGTACTCGTGTTCACGTGACATTACTAGGTTCATGTTTCGTTTATTACATATGATTACAGTACTAGAGGTACTCGTGTTCACGTGACATTACTAGGTTCATGTTTCGTTTATTACATATGATCACAGTACTAGAGGTACTCGTGTTCACGTGACATTACTAGGTTTATGTTTCGTTTATTACACATGATCACAGTACTAGAGTTACTCGTGTTCACGTGATATTACTAGGTTTATGTTGTCTGTCGGTGCACGTGACGTAGATACGTGGTCTCCAACAGCTGTACATTAGTTTTTCACTGGTTCGGCATTCCTGAGGTCCCTATTCCTTGTTTCACAGTGATAATCAGGTTGAGATTCCTAATGTCTTCAGTGAAATAACTTAATTTATTTCGAGGTCTTGGTGTCTTAAAGTGAAGCAAAGTTCAGGATATATCTTCACTTTAAAACACCAAGACTTAATTCAAAGTTCAGGATATATCCTCACTGTAAGGCACCAAGACTTGACTCAAAGTTCAGGATATATATCCTCACTTTAAGGCACCAAGACTTGACTCAAAGTTCAGGATATATCTTCACTTTAAAACACCAAGACTTAACTCAAAGTTCAGGATATATCCTCACTTTAAGGCACCAAGACTTGACTCAAAGTTCAGGATCTATCTTCACTTTAAAATACCAAGACTTGACTCAAAGTTCAGGATATATCCTCACTTTAAAACACCAAGACTTGACTCAAAGTTCAGGATATATCTTCACTTTAAAACACCAAGACTTAATTCAAAGTTCAGGATATATCTTCACTTCAAAACACCAAGACTTAACTCCTTAAAGTGAAGATATATCCTGAACTTTGAGTTAAGTCTTGGTGTATTAAAGTGAAGATACATCCTGGTACTTCTTCCGTTACTTAGCTATCATTATACTCTTCTGATAAAATTGTGTTTGATATCATTCGTTGTTACTGAATGAGTCTTTTCGTGGCCTCTTCTGTTTATCTGTTTACTTACTTTATATACATACATACACACGTGTGATTTACATCTGCTTAACAGTTTGTTTTTGATACCAGTGACGCCTACGTCATGGTCCACTGATATATATATATATTATCAATGATAATCGCCTGTAAAAAACAAAAAAGATAAAAAAAATCTTGGCTATGAGCGCCATCTATTAAAACAACTTGCAGCCTATAGTTTGAAGTTTTTCAGGATGTAAAGCAGACGAGATAGTTTAGGTGTTACCTTATGTAGAAACGTTAATCCGAAATATTTGGTTCTGAAGTGAAGATCGGGAAAAACTTATTGTGATTCTGACGTCAGCATGATGCACTGTTCGTAGAGGGTCGTGGTGATCTGTCTCACCTTGAAACTGACCACTCTACCTGACGACGAGGCCGTAGCCGTCTTGTCTGGTGTAGGCTTACAGTTTGTTTAAAATCCCTACGGCTTCTTAGTCGTCTATTCCAGTCGTGCGTGATACGTTGCTATTAAGTTTCGGAATCGGTCCTTAATTGTTGTGAAGGTTGTAAGGTCAGGATCGTCCCTGTCCTGGGTTATTTGTTATAAAGCCACCCGTTGGGAAGGAAGATCACTGAATACAGGTAAGTTTCTATAAGTTCGAAGCTTTACCATTGGCAAGGTTTTAACTTGGTATCTGAGTAACAAAATGAATGTCATCATGAAAGGAATTCTCTGACTTGCGAGACCGAGTGGAAGACCTTAACTAACGTCTAGCGTTTTCTTATTTTTGTAGGGTTAGAAATTAGTCTTAAACATCAAAAACTGATCTTTCTCCTCACACCCTCCACCTTTAAATATGGAGAGTAGTTCCTGCCAAGATAGGGTACTTGAAAGAAGTCTTCTAAAATGGCCTGGAGTTGATTTTCCTTGCTATCGATTGTTTCAACGTGTTTCCTGCCAGTGAAGATTGTGTTAAGATAGTTGGATTATCAGAGGAAGGAAGAATATAGTAGTAACTTTCGGTAAATAAGATCGTATCAACTGTATCATCTGTGATGGTTTCCATTAGCTAGTTATGTATATTATCAGATTAGTTTCATTCTATCT
>NW_013682816.1:0-2441 GCF_000517525.1 Limulus polyphemus | reverse complement strand
TTTACGATCTTCTTTCTAGGAAACAAAACGACCCAAAATAACAACTATTTATATACGAAGCACGTCTCTTGATACCTTTCACATGCGCAAAACAATAGTACAGAATATATTATTAACTTTCAAAAGTTTTCAATGAGTTCCTAGCTGACTTTATTTTTGTTTTAAAAAGTACGTTGGAAAAGAAACCAGGTTTGCATAAGTTATGACAATCATTTTTTTCAATTCTGACCTTTCGTAAAATCCAACTGTGCATTTCGTAGAACATACTTATTTTAATACATTTTACAAGCGCAAAACAGTTTTTTTTTATAACAAATACAAAATTTGTATATATATATACTAGTTTACTAGTTCTGCTCCGACATTCTACCGCTGGTGATTTATTCATTTCTGACAAAGTGTATTTAACGTAAACACACAATGTTTGTTTTTGTTTGGGAACAACACGTATCTCCATCAATTCCCTCGTAACTTTTAGAAATATTCGTTGTGAAAGAGAACGCTAGGGGCGCTCGTTACACAATTATTTCGTTTGGTAGAATATATTTGTTTTATTTTGTATTTAATCTATTAATAGTTGATAAGACAGATAAAAACAGACTTTATACTGACTAGTAGTTATTTGAATATTGCCCAGATCTTATAGTTACCCAGAATACATTTCTAATTAATGCTAACTTCAGATCAAAGTATTTACCGTATAGATCAGAACTAAACAACTAGTAATGAATGTAACCAAGGTAATATACTTGTTAATACTTTATGGTGATTTGAACGCATTGATTATTTAGTTGCCTACATCCGCTGTTAGCGACGTTTTCGACCTTAATCCCAGTAATAACTCACAACGTTCAACCAGCTTAGAAGATTTGGAACCTAAGCCTGAACTATATACTAAGCTAACAAGTTAAGGTATTTTTTTATAGTAAAAATATAAAACAAAAATTGAAAAACGATACAAAATACATTTTATATATTAAACAATTTAAACAATACTGTTTATGAAATTAATATTAAAGAAAGGTCCCTTTATATCTAATCAATAGACAGACTTTACATTAACTACCAACGTATCTTCCCTATAACCATATAAATTGTATGGCTAACCAGAACCAGTTTGTAGCATGGCTAAATCAATGTTATTATATCCTCTACAGCTACATAGATTATATGGATAACCAGAACCAGTTTGTAGCATAGCTAGATCATATGTTATTATATCCTTTACAGCTACATAGATTATATAGATAACCAGAACCAGTTTGTAGCATAGCTAGATCAATGTTATTATATCCTCTACAGCTAAATAGATTATATGGATAACCAGTACCAGTTTGTAGCATAGCTAGATCAATGTTATTATATCCTCTACAGCTACATAGATTATATGGATAACCAGAACCAGTTTGTAGCATGGCTAGATCATATGTTATTATACCCTCTACAGCTACATAGATTATATGGATAACCAGAACCAGCTTGTAGCATAGCTAGATCATATGTTATTATATCCTATTATATGGATAACTAGAACCATAACTAAATCATGTTTTAACATTAGCAAAATACATTTCAAACATTTAGAGAAGTCTGCCATATTACGTAATAGACACAAAAAATCGCCTACCCCCCACCAGTGACTCTGCGGTAAGTCTGAAAGCTTATAGCGCCAAAAGAAACGTGTTTCGATACCTGTGGTGAACACAATACTAACAACTCGTTGTGTAGCTTTGTGTTTGATAACGAAACACAAACAAGAAACCACTAAATGCATTAATTAAGAAACAGAGATACTGAATATTGAAGAAAAGAGAAATATATTTGATTGTATAAAAGTGACAATGTGTGCGTACAGTAAAGTCAATTAAGTAATTTTATTTTTTTGTTTATTTATTACAGGCTTGGGTTGAGTAGATAGTGTTGTAAATGGCCTTAATTAAGAACGTTGGTTTTAGTTTGTGAAGTTAGAGAAACGTCACGACATATTTAAGGGTGCAAGTGTGTATGTATTTCTATATTTTCAATACGAGAAACGTCACGACGTATTTTAAGGGTGTGAGTGTCTATGTATTTCTGTATTTTCAATACAAGAAACGTCACGACGTATTTTAAGGGTGTGAGTGTGTATGTATTTCTGTATTTTGAATACGAGAAACGTCACGACGTATTTTAAGGGTGCGCGTGTCTTTGTATTTCTGTATTTTGAATACGAGAAACGTCACGACGTATTTTAAGGGTGTGAGTGTGTATGTATTTCTGTATTTTCAATACGAGAAACGTCACGACGTATTTTAAGGGTCTGGGTGTCTCTGTATTTCTGTATTTTCAATACAAGAAACGTCACGACGTATTTTAAGGGTGCGAGTGTCTATGTATTTCTGTATTTTGAATACGAGAAACGTCACGACGTATTTTAAGGGTGCGCGTGTCCATGTATTTCT
>NW_013682815.1:0-2441 GCF_000517525.1 Limulus polyphemus | reverse complement strand
TGTCGACAACAAGATATTCTAAATCCATACTTACTGTTATGTGTTGACAACAAGATATCCTAAATCCATACTTACTGTATGTGTCGACAACAAGATATCCTAAATCCATACTTACTGTATGTGTCGACAACAAGATATCCTAAATCCATACTCGACACATACAGTAACAACAGAATATCCTAAATCCATACTTACTGTTATGTGTCGACAACAGAATATCCTAAATCCATACTTACTGTTATGTGTTGACAACAAAATATCCTAAATCCATACTTACTGTATGTGTCGACAACAAGATATCCTAAATCCATACTTACTGTATGTGTCGACAACAGGAGATCCTAAATCCACACACTTACTGTATGTGTCGACAACAGGATATCCTAAATCCACACACTTACTGTATGTGTCGACAACAAGATATCCTAAATCCATACTTACTGTATGTGTTGACAACAAGATATCCTAAATCCACACACTTACTGCATGTGTATAACAACAATAAAAATGAGAAGGCAAATTAAACAACGTTCCTCATGTGGTTGTTTAGATTATCACACGACAGACACTTCAAAACACAGTGAGAGAGAAATCGCTTGAACGTATTAAATGGTTTTAACACATGTGTATCATATACTCTCTTGCGATTGGTCGTTTTAAAGTTACAAGCTGGCTCCTCGAGAACTTTAGAGCGGATTGAGCCGAAGAGGACCATAGTGAACGAAATAAAACGGTTTGGGTTTGTTTGTTTTCATTATGTCACAAAGTAACATCAGAAGAAAATCTGTAGTGATAACACGAATGGAATTATTTCATTTTGGTTTTTGTTTTTGAAAACGTAAAATACATCATTAATGGCGAATTCGGCAAACGGAAAGAAAATGCATATAAATATGACGAAAGCTAACATTTTCAGAATGGGGCCTTTCGGGGACGAGGCTTAACTCTTCACCGACTGCGTGCGACTTGACAAACACCCACACGTCGTAACCCAAGGACAACATTTCAAAACTTCTGGTAAATATACAGACCTAGTTTGAGGAGCATGTATAAGATGTTCCACATTGAGAAAAATGCCGGTCAGGTGTTAAAAGGGTTAAGAATGGGGTGATATTTGCAATGTTTAACATTTGTAAACAGACAGACCTCGGGGAAAAACCTTGCCAGTTATTTGCTTTCCCCTTTATTGTTTGCATTATTCACTTTTTTTCTGTGTTTTATTTTTCTTTTTCTTGGAAAACGAAGAAGAACCCGGATGTCTCTTTCAGCAAAACAATAGTGATGTTGACAAACAACCCTTAACGTATTTACTGAATCTACAATAATACTGATGACCACAAACCTTTAGTTTGTTCACTGAATTTACAGTGATAACAATAATAACAAAGCTTTCACTTGTTCAGTGATTATTATTTTTTTTGTTACTTCAAAACTTTCAGTGATTAAAAACAAAACCTTGAGTTATTCACTGAATCTACAATCTACAATAATACTGGTGATGTTCAGTGAATAACTCAAGGTTTTGACATCACCAGTATTATTGTAGATTCAGAGAACGAATCTGAGGTTTCTCGTGCGCCATTTAGTACAGCCAGAATTTAAAAAACAAAATCCTTTCATAATTGTGCAGCTGCGGAATGAATGTCGTCTGGAAAAAGGTAAAATTCCACCATGAGTCGAACTATAGAACTAATCTATTGAATGCAGGATAGAAAGATTTAAAATATGATAAACCTTTTTTTTCATCTCGATAGTTATGAAATATTTCATTTCCCAAAAAATAAATACAAATCAAATTACGTTCATCTCTACTTTATTTATCAGCCACTTAGATACGAAGTATTGAATCCTTTTTTTTGCTCTGTCTTTGACATTATAGTTTGAACACAGTTGAGTTGAAAAGAATATTTTTTTCCCATTAAATCAAATTTGTTCCATATTTTTATTTTTAATGCCTAAAGCTAGAGCTTCACAGTCTTAGAATTTTCAGATAAAGTTTATTGTTGGAGATTACAGTGTTTCAATTCCACATGAACAGCGAATATTTTGTCCCCCCCTTTCACTTTATATATGCATGAACATTTAATATTGGTTCATCAAACATTCTATTAATCTCTCATTGGATGTAAATTATTCACGTGAGTCACCTGAAACACGAATTTAAAGTTTCCAAGTTTTACGAAATATCTTAATTATTTTAAATCGCGCAATTGACTTGACATCAAAGATAGCAAGCCCCCCGACACGAGAATTACAGCATAGCTTGTCTGCTAATATTAACTCTACGACGCCTGAAAGAAAGTTGTATCCTTGACGAATGAATAATTCTAGATATTATTTTGGTTTTACTCTCCTGCTTTCGATTCACGAAGTGCATACATTTAATATCACATATTGTTTGTTTCTTTTGAATTTCGCGCAAAGCAACACGAGGGCTATCT
>NW_013682814.1:0-2441 GCF_000517525.1 Limulus polyphemus | reverse complement strand
TACACAACTATCATACAACAAGTGGTTGAGGGTTGATCTTACCAAGAGTGAACCAGGTTTACCTTTGGTTCTGTACACGTGGTTGAGGGTCGATCTTACCAAGAGTGAACCGGGTTTACCTTTGGTTCTGTACAAGTGGTTGAGAGACGATCTTACCAAGAGTGAACCGGGTTTACCTTTGGTTCTGTACAAGTGGTTGAGAGTACAGAACCAAAGGTAAACCCGGTTCACTCTTGGTAAGATCGACCCTCAACCACGTGTACAGAACCAAAGGTAAACCTGGTTCACTCTTGGTAAGATCGACCCTCAACCACTTGTGCAGAACCAAAGGTAAACCTGGTTCACTCTTGGTAAGATCGACCACGTGGTTGAGAGACGATCTTACCAAGAGTGAACCAGGTTTACCTTTGGTTCTGTACAAGTGGTTGAGGGTCGATCTTACCAAGAGTGAACCAGGTTTACCTTTGGTTCTGCACAAGTGGTTGAGGGTCGATCTTACCAAGAGTGAACCGGGTTTACCTTTGGTTCTGTACACGTGGTTGAGGGTCGATCTTACCAAGATGATATTGAAGGAGTGTTTTAGACCTGACAAACTCGTAAAAAACAGATTCATATATTAACCATTCTACATACTAGACGAAACGTTGTCAGCTGAGCTAGGAGTTAGCTCTAAGAACAGACATTAGTTCCCAAACCTCAACAAAAAGAAACTTCTGGGTCTTTGTCTTCTTCTGGTTTATAGCGTGATTAGTGGAAGGAGGGGGGAGAGGAATGTGTACGAACCGGTTGTCTGCACGAGGGATCCCTCGGTCTCATTGCTTGTAGCCAAGTCGCACCTGAGCTGAAACGTAAGTTCGCCATTTCGCTGACTTCTGGTCCCCCGTCTCGCCACATAACAGATACGTCCCACCCCCAGGGAGAAAGTCGCCAAAAAATAGCTTTACTATGTAGCAAGCTAGGGTTTGCGGTCGTAACATGCTAATCGTTATTAGATGAAGCTAGTATCAGGTTTTTGTCTTTATCAAATAAAACCAAGCTAAGGTTTGCGGTCGTAACATGCTAATCGTTATTAGATGAAGCTAGTATCAGGTTTTGGTATTTATCAAATAAAACCAAGCTAGGGTTTACGGTCGTAACATGCTAATCGTTATTAGATGAAGCTAGTATCAGGTTTTGGTCTTTATCAAATAAAACCAAGCTAGGGTTTACGGTCGTAACATGCTAATCGTTATTAGATGAAGCTAGTATCAGGTTTTTTGTCTTTATCAAATAAAACCTCTCCTTTCTTTCATCAGGAATAACTTTTACAGAAGAATTATAAACATAATAAATCCAGCAATGACCTTTAGATGTCTGTCTATCCATTCAATCTAAATACATCTGTCTATCTAAGTGGACATATATACGTTTCTCCTTTAACAAAGTAATCGTACACAGACACATGACAGCTAAATATTTACAAAACAAAAACAAAAAAGGATGTCAGGTAAAGGATATCAGATATAGGGTGTCAGGTAAAGGATATCAGATATAGGGTGTCAGGTAAAGGATATCAGATATAGGATGTCAGGTAAAGGATATCAGATATAGGATGTCTGGTAAAAGATATCAGATATAGGGTGTCAGGTAAAGGATATCATATGCAAGATGTCAGGTAAAAGATATCAGATATAAGATATCAGGTAAAGGATATCAGATATAAGATATCAGGTAAAGGATATCAGATATAGGGTGTCAGGTAAAGGATATCAGATATAGGGTGTCAGGTAAAGGATATCATATATAAGATGTCAGGTAAAGGATATCAGATATAGGATGTCAGGTAAAGGATATCAGATATATGGTGTCAGGTAAAAGATATCAGATATAGGATGTCTGGTAAAAGACATCAGATATAAGATGTCAGGTAAAGAATATCATATGTAAGATGTCAGGTAAAAGATATAAGATATCAGGTAAAAGATATCAGATATAGGGTTCAGGTAAAGGATATCAGATATAGGGTGTCAGGTAAAGGATATCAGATACAGGGTGTCAGGTAAAAGATATCACCCAGCGAAATGCAATAAACATCGTTTATTTTCCTCCAGCCTATCTATTTGTTTCTTTTGTTTATGCAAAAACCAACTTATCCATATCTAGTTCTTTATATATGTCTAACAACCAACCTATCTGTCTAGTTGTTTAGATGTCTACCAACCAACCTGCCAACTTATCTGTGTCTAGTTGTTTAGATGTCTACCAACCAGCCTACCAACCTATCTGTCTAGTTGTTTAGATGTCTAACAACCAACCTATCTGTCTAGTTGTTTAGATGTCTAACAACCAACCTATCTGTCTAGTTGTTTAGATGTCTACCAACCAGCCTACCAACCTATCTGTGCCTAGTTGTTTAGATGTCTACCAACCAGTCTACCAACCTATCTGTCTAGTTGTTTAGA
>NW_013682813.1:1166-2569 GCF_000517525.1 Limulus polyphemus | reverse complement strand
CCACCTAGAGACAGGAAACTGACAACATATAACTCTCTCCTTACCTCATAAACTAACTGGCAACATATAAATCTCTCCTCACCTCATAAACTAACCACCTAGAAACAGGAAATTGATATCATATAACACTCTCCTTATTTCATAAAATAACCCACCTAGAGACAGGAAACTGACAACATACAACTCTCTCCTTATATCATAAACTATCCACCTAGAGACAGGAAACTGACAACATATAACTCTCTCCTTACCTCATAAACTAACTTGCAACATATAAATCTCTTCTTACTTCATAAACTAACCACCTAGAAACAGGAAATTGTTAACGTATAACTATATTCTTACTTCATAAAATAACCCACCTAGAGACAGGAAACTGACAACATATAACTCTCTCCTTACCTCATAAACTAGCCACCTAGAGACAGGAAACTGGCAACATATAACTCTCTCCTTACTTCATAAAATAACCCACCTAGAGACAGGAAACTGGCAAAATATAACTCTCTCCTTACCTCATAAACTAGCCACCTAGAGACAGGAAACTGACAACATATAACTCTCTCCTTACCTCATAAACTAACCACCTAGAAGCAGAAAATTGACAGCATATAATACTCTCCTTACTTCATAAAATAACCCACCTAGAGACAGGAAACTGAAAACATATAACTCTCTCCTTACTTCATAAAATAACCCACCTAGAGACAGGAAACTGGCAACATATAACTCTCTCCTTACCTCATAAACTAACCACCTAGAGACAGGAAACTGGCAACATATAACTCTCTCCTTACCTCATAAACTAACCACCTAAAAACAGGAAACTGACAACATATAACTCTCTCCTTACCTCATAAACTAACCACCTAGAGACAGGAAATTGACAACATATAACTCTCTCCTTACTTCATAAACTATCCACCTAGTAACAGGAAACTGACAACATATAACTCTCTCCTTACCTCATAAACTAACCACCTAGAAACAGGAAACTGACAACATATAACTCTCTCCTTACCTCATAAACTAACCACCTAGAGACAGGAAACTGGCAACATATAACTCTCTCCTTACCTCATAAACTAACCACCTAAAAACAGGAAACTGACAACATATAACTCTCTCCTTACCTCATAAACTAACCACCTAGAGACAGGAAATTGACAACATATAACTCTCTCCTTACTTCATAAACTATCCACCTAGTAACAGGAAACTGACAACATATAACTCTCTCCTTACCTCATAAACTAACCACATAGAGACAGGAAACTGACAACATATAACTCTCTCCTTACTTCATGAACTAACCACCTAGAAGCAGGAAATTGATAACGTATAACTCTCTCCTTACCTCATAAACTAACCACCTAGAAACAGGAAATTGATAACATATAACT
>NW_013682813.1:0-1040 GCF_000517525.1 Limulus polyphemus | reverse complement strand
AATCTAACCACCTAGAGACAGGAAACTGACAACATATAACTCTCTCCTTACCTCATAAACTAACTGGCAACATATAAATCTCTTCTTACCTCATAAACTAACCACCTAGAAACAGGAAATTGATAACATATAACTCTCTCCTTACCTCATAAACTAACCACCTAGAAACAGGAAATTGATATCATATAACACTCTCCTTATTTCATAAAATAACCCACCTAGAGACAGGAAACTGACAACATATAACTCTCTCCTTATATCATAAACTAACCACCTAGAGACAGGAAACTGACAACATATAACTCTCTCCTTACTTCATATACTAACTGGCAACATATAAATCTCTTCTTACTTCATAAACTAACCACCTAGAAACAGGAAATTGTTAACGTATAACTATCTTCTTACTTCATAAAATAACCCACCTAGAGACAGGAAACTGACAACATATAACTCTCTCCTTACCTCATAAACTAGCCACCTAGAGACAGGAAACTGGCAACATATAACTCTCTCTTTACCTCATAAAATAATCACCTGGAGACATGAAATTGATAACATATAACTCTCTCCTTACCTCATAAACTAACCACCTAGAAGCAGAAAATTGATAACGTATAACTATCTTCTTACTTCATAAACTAACCACCTAGAGACAGGAAATTGATAACATATAACTCTCTCTATACCTCATAAACTAACTGTCAACATATAACTCTCTCCTTACCTCATAAACTAACCACCTAGAAACAGGAAATTGATAACGTATAACTATCTTCTTACTTCATAAAATAACCCACCTAGAGACAGGAAACTGACAACATATAACTCTCTCCTTACCTCATAAACTAGCCACCTAGAGACAGGAAACTGGCAACATATAACTCTCTCTTTACCTCATAAAATAATCACCTAGAGAAAGGAAATTGATAACATATAACTCTCTCCTTATCTCATAAGCTATCCACCTAGAAGCAGGAAATTGATAAAATATAACTCTCTCCTTACCTCATAAACTAACCACCTAGAAACAGGAAATT
>NW_013682812.1:0-2444 GCF_000517525.1 Limulus polyphemus | reverse complement strand
GACCCAGAGGGTAGAGAGTACCTGTATCAGGGGAACAGAGAGAGTGGAAGGATGAATTGAGTGGATACAAAAGGAATAAACCAAAGGAAACATCATAATGACAGGGCTACTAGAGTGTGAAGAAAGGTGTCTGAGACGGGGACAATAATCATCCAGAAACTGGGAGAAACCAGCCTATTAAGAAAACGAAACCCTTCATCTGAAACTGAAGAATCATCAGAAATGGTCCATAGAAGAAGTACAATGAAGGGATGTCAGCCTCCAGTAATAATGAGGACAATAAAGAGATGGAAGTAGTAACCAAGAGAGAGCAAAAACGACTTTCTCTATAGCATTCAAGAACAAAAACTCCAACATTATGTCCTTGAGACAGTGGAGGTGTTGAGGATTGGAAAGTGGAGGAAAAACAATAGGAAAATGAAAAAAGAAGGAATAGAAAAGAAGTGAAGAGAGAGACAGTGGGCAAGAACCTGAGCCTATTCAGACATTAGACCCTTTCCTCTGTCTTTCACCATCTTCAAGCCTCCCTACATGGCTTGCATCTGGCTCAAATAATTTGCCACAAGGTCTTTGGGGTGTTTCTCTCACCTTGGGGTCTCAGGCAGAAGCTGCTTACCATCAGTTTTCTTTCACTTCATCACTCTTCTCATCTTGCTTCTTTCCTGCATCTCCTTATGTTCCTTAGCCCTTGTATCCTCCTCCTCTATCATATTTCCTCTTCCTACCTTCTATCTCCCATCACTATCCCCCTCCAAGAAGGTTAGCCTCTGTCTCTCTCTCTCTCTGGTGACTACCTCTCTTTGTATTCAGTTACTTCAGGTCCTATGGAAACTCTTCTTTGCTAACCTGTGGATTCACTTCCCAGCCGACCATTGGGTCGCTACTAGCACGTTTATGGCTGCTGAAAGGTCTTCTTTGTCTGTGAAAGATATTACTGCCAATTTAACCATTTAAGGATTTTGCCTTCATTCCCAGTTCCTCTATTTTCTGTGTGTTCTCCATTCCTCAGCCTAACCACAAGGTCGACGTTATTCTCCAGCTCTTTCTACTGCATCTTTTTACTATGATCTCATATTTTCCTTGTTGAGAAACATGTTGTTCCCCTCTTACTTTGTTGATCATGTTGGGCTTGTACTATGTTTTATCTTTCTTCTATGTCCTATATTTCTTCACGATTTTTATTCCATGTTTTCATGATGTAGTTTTATTCTTCCCCTTCACCTGACTTTAGTATTCATTTCGAGATATTTTTGTCTCATCATCGTCCCCATTCTTTCTTTCTTCGTTCTCCTCATTTTCATGATTCCTTTATCATAGCTTATGGTCGCTCCATCCCACCTTTTGGATTCTCAATCCCAAGAATCCCTTCTGACTGTTTCGGAGCTTACCCTCTGTCTTCAGTGTCTCTTACCAGGTCTCACTTCTTCTGTTTTCACTTTCTCTTTGTTCTATCCCTTTGTAATATGAAGCCCTTTACTGAGATCCAGATAGTTTTTCTGGGGTAGCTCTTGTTGGTCATTTTCCTGCTTAGGCCCGGGTCTCGTCATTGGCTCTTTCTCTCCCTCTCTCCTTATATAGTTTATGCATAGTTTAGGTTGAGACCTGTGAGAAGTTTTGAAACATAACTTTGTAAGGTTACTCGAGTTCTGCAAACAACCATAGTAGAGGACATTAGCTAGTCTCATTCCGGCTTAGTGAAGAGAGCTAGCTAGAACTTCGGGAGGATGAAGCCACGATAAACGTGAGTTGGCAAGGTTTTAAAATAGTCTGTAGTGTACCAATGTTCAGAAATGAGCATAAGTGAGGAATAGAACTATAAATCTCACAAAAGTCGAAAATCAAGACTAGGCATGCAGTGAAAGAAGAAATAGTGAGAAAGACAGTAATTACGTTAATACAGATTATTAAATCAAGTCAACCACAAATGTCATGTAAAATCTTTAAAAAATTATATAGCAAAAGTAAACGGCAGTATAGTCTTTAAAAACGAAGTTAATTTTGAGTGCAATTGCTTATTGTCGCTATCCTTGCCGCATGATTATTACATCATGTACTAGCGCAGTTCAAGTCAAAACAGGTGATTTAGGTGGGAGATAGTTCAAGGTTAGTGGCATGCGTATAACCTCAATGGCAGGCGAGCGAGAAATAGCTACTGTGTGAAGAGAGGTATTCTTTAAAAAAAAAGTACAAAAAAACCTGTTAAAATGTATATACATGGAACTTTCCTCCAGATTACCACGTCAGCTAAATCTTTAGGCACCACATATGATTCATAATTAACCTGACAACTCATATTAACCAAACCGAAACCAGAATTTGGTGACGAGTGAACTACTTTAGAATCCAGTCAGGAAACAACTCGGCAACAACACCACAGAACATGATTAAAATATACAGCTTGTCAAGAAACAACTCGGAACAACATCACAGAAGATAGAATTAAA
>NW_013682811.1:0-2444 GCF_000517525.1 Limulus polyphemus | reverse complement strand
TATATCAGCTGTGAAACAACGCTACAGGGTTGGTTCTGTATCAGTTCCATGACAGTACTATAGATTTTACTCTACATCAGTCCTATTAAATAGTCTGATTTGGTTTGTTTTGAATTTCGCGCAAAGCTACTCAAGGGCTATCTGCGCTAGCTGTCCCTAATTTAGCAGTGATAGACTAAAGGAAGGGAAGCTAATCAACACCACCCACCGCCAGCCCTTCAGCTACTCTTTAACAACGAATAACGGAATTTACCATTATATCCTAACACCCCCACAGCTGAAAGGTCTAGCATGTTCGGTAACAGGGATTCGAAGCCGTGACCCACAGGTTGTGCCCCAACCATCTGACCATGTCAGGCCCCCTATTAACTAATCTATACTGATAGTGTCCAGGTTCATTGATGAGGAGTGGAATTCTCCGAAACTAGTCTCGCTCACAGACACATACCTCAATGAAAGAACAGACCATTCAAAGCCTTTACTTGTTATTAAACAAATGTTTAAACAACTCTTTTTCAAATATATATATATATATTACTCTTTCTTAAGCATGTGAGGCCGGCGAAATTCATGTTAAACTGAAACATACAGGGTATTTCAATGAAATTTCGGTTTTTCCTTCAGTTGGTATCTCAAAAACAAGAACACGTTACGTCATGTCCCACCTTATGGTTTGTGCCCCGGTGTTGGATGCTTGTTTTGTGGGTTCGTTGTTTGTTTGCACAGAAAACTAAATATACCCAGTTATGTGTTATATAATAAACAATACTATACAGGTTTTATACGCCAGATATACATATGTGTCGAAAGTTTTTTTGTTTGTTTTTTCTAGAATGTCAAAAGTTAACCCAAATCTAATTATAAAACCGTGTAAACTACATCCACGTGTTTGACTCCAACCGGGTATGGCCAAGTGGTTACGTGATTGAGTGCGGATCAGAAGGTATAAAGTCTTATCCTCGGTGTTTAACTTGAGTTTATCCAGTTCTTGAGCCGGGTGTGGCGCAGTGTTTAGGTGATGGACACATTCAGCTGCGTGGATGTTAATCCCGTTATTCGGTTAGGAAGAGTCAAGAACGTGGCAAGTACTGCTAACTGGTTTATCTCCCTTGGTCAGCAGTTCTAAATTAGATATGGTTACGCCTGAACCATATATATCTCTGACTTGGCTGTTTAGCTCATGTTTCACACAAGGTGCCGTTGTTTTTTTAACGATAAATATTGAACACTTATATATATATATAATTTTAATATATAATATATATATATATATATATATATTTATATATAAAATATATAATTTTTTATGAACGGCCACTATATGGATATTAATTACATTGGGGAACTCAGTATTTTAACATACAGATTTTAGATTATGACATCATCAAAGTTACTTATACCTAAATAAACAGAGCCTTACATCTGGTTGCCCTAGCAACTCCCTTGTACTTTTATTTTTGTGAACCACGTCTCCACTCTTAATTCTCCTGGATCATTTTCTAGCTTATCATCGGCACGGATAACACGTTTTACTTTGGTTCTACGTCTAGAAGTTCTCGTACAATATCAGGTTTTTAGTAACGTTAGCAGAATGAAATATTGGAGACATAAGGTGGATTTACAGAGTGAATATTCAAAGCAATTCGACCAGTAACAATTTTCATAATACTACATTAAAGTGGAAACCGAAGAATACCAAGCGTGGTTGGAAAATGAAGTCTTTGCTGCTAATTGTATTAAAACGTTTTTTTTTGTTTTTGTAAAAAACATTCACGTTATAATTTCATACACTTAACAGCAGGCTACAGAAGGTGTGATACATCTAAGTGAGTTTACAGTTTATTAAATACTTTACTTTTGAACAAAACAGACAATGATCTATTTCTAAGGCGAACTTTTAAAACCTCATTGTTTGTTATTCTAATATCATGGTATGACACTTAACAGCAGGCTACAGAAGGTGTGATACATCTAAATGTGTTTACAGTTTATTAAATACTTTACTTTTGAACAAAACAGACAATGATCTATTTCTAAGGCGAACTTTTAAAACCTCATTGTTTGTTATACTAATATCATGGTATGACCTTAGAGCTGATTTTATATGATCTTTTACTTTTTCTTCCTTTAAGTAAGGTCGAGGAAGTGTTATTGAAACGTAAACAAAATATAAGGTTTCTATGAATTTTCTACTAACATGAATATTTATGATGATTTAAATATTTGATTTGTACAATATGGTGGTGTTAAAACCACCGCGTAAAATAACGTCACTGAAATGTTTTTCATACAAGATGTTAGGTGCTATAAGTTATCTTTTCACAACGATATCTCACTGAACAAATAACATATTTACTTGTTTATTCCATAATGAAGACTTCTGGTGTTGTGGAGTAACCTTAATATTGACAGCAGCCGGAACTTTGTGTAAAGAACAGTGTGTT